>NC_060248.1:100939598-101242628 GCF_921293095.1 Ischnura elegans | reverse complement strand
CTGGTAGGGTCGAGGAGACGGTCCTGCGTGGGTGAGCTCGTTGAGGATAGGGTCGCGGATTAGCGACCCCTCGGGTGTACCACATCAATCCTAAAAGTACCTGCTCCATGGGCCCATGAAACACATTTTAACCTTTTTGCCGCATGTGAGGAGTAGGTTTTCGGAGATTGAACCGCAGTGAAAGGGTTAAAACATCAGTGAAGCATTGCTCTGTTGTATGCTGTGTATGCTATATATTTTATGATTTCTATCTTACTTAGACATATGATGTGTATAAATTATTTACAGTCTCCTTGTGTAAGGTAATGATTTTTGTTGACAAGATGTAGCCTTATGATTCCAGAATACATAAAATTTCAATGTGATTACCCATGTCTATCATTGTATGATAATAATTTTTATTCCTTGGTTTGCAGCATTTGAGATTCAAGGCCTATATTCATCTGTGAAACAGCTTAATTGTAAATTTTAGAAAATGATATAAGTAGTGCATGATGCAAAAATTGAGTACATATCAGGTGAAGGTATAACCATCTCCATCTAAATGCAAATTAAATACTTGCATGCTTTCAATTGATGCACATTTGGGAAGAAGGTGCATGGTAAAATGTACCAGGGGTAACTCTTGGGTTGGCTCTAGTACAGTGGTCTTACCAAAAACTTTCAGAGATTGTACATCTCCCTTCCATTTTCCCCTCAATTTTGGTTTAAACATGTACACTTTCAGCAATATTTGAGCACTCTATCTAGATGATGATTCTTGTAAGCTGTGAAATTGTTATTACATATTTGTCTCTCAGTGCATTTGGAATAATTTGCCTGCCATTTTGACATGATTGTAGTGTGGGTCTTTCGTATCTGCAGACCTCTCCCCTTGCATTGGGATTTGGTCTGCTTTAAAAAATCCTGAAGTCATCCCTGGGGAGTAATCTGGCATCATGGTTGAAGAATATCTTGGCATCAGACTTTTAACTTTTTAGCATCTAATATGAACCAGTTGAGTAGCCGGCGGCTCTGTAGTATAATAGAGAATTGGAATTTTGATTTGTTAGTCATAGCCATTTCTATTCCAACCATTCACTATAATCCTGTTGCGTAGAATTTTCCAAAATATTTATTTTTAGAAATTGGTATGTAATAGAAATCAAGTTTTTTCCAATTTTGTAATTCAAATGATGCTGATTGTTTTGTAATCTTTGTTATTACAGGCTTCATTGGAAGTAAAGCAAGCAGGCTTGCGGACTTTATCCTCAATTTCTAGCAACATGACTCAGGGATCAGGATCTCTTACTATTATCCATTACAATGATGTTTATAACATAGAATCTGGAACGAGTGGAGAGCCTGTTGGAGGGGCTGCAAGATTTTGTTCCGCTGTTAAATCTTTTTCTCATCTTCAACCATTAATTCTATTCAGCGGAGACATATTTTCTCCTAGCATATGTGAGTATCATTGAGATTAGAACTTTGATTTATCGTTTGTAATAGAAATGGATTTGCAAGTGAGTGAAAGGCATTATGTATTGAGGTTTGATTTTCATTATTGATTGAGGTAGTATTTTTTCAGAATGTACGTAAATTAGCGAGTCAATATGTCAGAAAGCTGGTTGAGTAAAATTTTGTGGGGCTTCCGACCGAGTGAAGGACTCAATTTCTCTTTATAGTTTGATCAACAGCATGGTAATCTTCATCTGGTCCGAACCAGTTGGTGGTGGAATCTTTGAGAGAAATGAAGTCGCTGTTTTTAATGTGTAAAGAGGTAGAACTTAAGCACTTTCCTCATGATGCTCAAGTATCAAGTGGGACTGCCAATTTCCCCATCTGCATGAGTCATAGGGTTCATGGTACTTCAGCCCAATGTATTGCCATTTTTCATCAACTTAGGTACTCATTTTCTAGAGGGATTTTAGTGCTATTATGCTCACCATATCTATTTTGACTGGTAGATACTATTTAAATAATTTTAACAGTTCATAAAGCTATTGAAACATTTTCTAACAGCCTAGTTGATAGGGCTAAGGCACGTGTAGTCCCTCTGTGCAGAAGGTTTCAACAGATTCTGTTCAAAGTAAAAGGCTGTTACTCAAGTCTGTTAAGACGGTGGCACCTTAAAATCTTACCGACTTTTAGAAGAAGTAGACAATATATTTGGAGTGGGGTCTTGTGCCACATTTTTGGGGGTTTGGAGACTGTCACTGCCGCTGTAATGGTATTATTAACTCGCGTACCTGTTTTTGTTGGTGAAATGGAGAAAACCTCCCAGTGTCTGATCTCATTATTTCTCTTCAAAGACCTTACAATATACCTGCCAGCTATTAGGCAATTTTGCTATACAGTGTATTTGTAGAAGGGAGTCATTATTAAAGTGGGAATAATTAGTTTGAAAATGTTTTTGATGTTAATATTATGATATTTATCATTTTACTTCATCTATTTCAGTGAGTACTTTTACCAAAGGTGAACAGATGGTGCCTGTATTAAATGAGTGTGGAACCCATTGTGCTGTATTTGGAAACCATGACTTTGGTAATTAAAAACCTTACCTTAACTGTGTACTTGAGTGTGCAGATATGATTGTATTTTATGTAAAACTTCTTTGGATGGTGCACGATTACCTTTTTTCATAAATAACATTTTCAACAATGTTATATGGAGAGGAAAAGTATCACAACAAAATTTGTGCTGCCCCTATTGCCCAATACAGACAAGGCAATTTTTTCCCCGCATCTATCGTTCCCCGAAGTATCATTTTCCCGCATTGATCGTTTGGAGGTCGTGGTCCCTAAGTATAATTTTCTTACATCCATCATTTGGCAAAAAAATCAGAGCGTCAGAAAAATTAAGGCAGCTGATGTTTCGGGTTCCACCTTATTACCCATTCTTAAGGTTTCTGATTGAAATTCAAAGTGACCGTTGAAGATCGGCGTCAGGAGGGGTTGTATTGGTCGAGCCCTGATCGTTATGGAGGAGGACCGTAAATTAGCGAAGACTTAGCTCTGGCAATTTTAATTCTTTATTTTTTTCAGGGTTTGATTCCAAAAGCTGCTGATAGAATGTGTCGCTGGTTTCTCTGTTAGTATTTTTTACTAGTCATATCTCTGAAGCCTCTTTTGTATATCAATCCCAAAATTGATATAAGCACCATAAAACTGTGGGTGTCATCCCACCTTATTTTATGGTCTTAACTCAGGCTATGCTTGACTACTGATTTTTCTGGTACCTCTTCGGAAATGCCGTTGATGTTCTTTAAGTTGAGTAGAGATAGGTCGCCTAATCTCCCCCAGGTAGACATCACTCCACTCACGTGAGATTTTATAAATCCACGTAGTCATGAGTAGGGATGTGCTAGTAGTACTTTTTGATTTAGAGTCGAGTTGAAAACGACTCGCGAGTATCAAGTCGAGTATTGCAATTCCTGAACGAGGCAATATAACAATGCATGCTCCAACATATTCTCATTTTTCCAATCCCCTTTTGAATTTTCTGAATTCTGTATTTTTAGCTTGATCTAAAAAGTAAAAGGTTATGAGGAACGTTGATGATAATTGTATCACCAGTAGGAAATGAATGAAAATTAATGTGTCTTAAACAGTGCCATAAGCTCAATTGAAATGAATTTACCTCTGGTAATGAGTCTTTGATTTTATTGATATATCTATCCAAAGGTATTTGTACAATTGGAATAAAGATTATATACATAAATGATTCATATAATACTTGATCCTTTCAAATTCTCATGCAGAAAAATTAAGTAATCTATATTCTCAGGCCGCAGGTTTTTATGTCTCCATGTTATGCTATTACTGCCTGCAGGAAATGGTCTTCCACATTATAGGTACTTAGTGACTGGACAGTTACTTTCATGCCAAAGTTGCAAGATTTGGGAACCTTGGGAATTTTTATAAAGTTATATCAACAATATTTATGGATCCTGAATCTTCATGGACTTCAAGTGAATAAAGCAAACGAACTATAGAAATTAGCATTAACTTTGCAGACCAAACATGTTTTTCTTTATTTCTTACTTCTTTTAATTAACCATAGAAATTCTTTTTTCGGTTGGTCAAGAAACCAAATGCAATGAAGGAATAAACGAATTTTCCTTAGAAATCTTAGAAATGTTGAAGTATTCCCTCGACGTTTGAGTAAAGAAATTGTGGTAGGTTATAAAAGTATCGCATGAGAAATTACTGGTATGCGATGCAGCAGTCCACTTCGATTACGCTGCTGGGGCGGAAGACGGTTGGCTGCCGGGGCTGACAGAAAGGTAGTCGGCACCCACGTTGACTACTATAGTGGTTGACTGCTGTGGTGTAGTGGTGTACAAAAGCTGAATCTATATATTTTTGAACTTATTGGCATCGACAGGTCTGTAATGGAAACTACTCGACTCGATTCGATATTTGTAATACTATTCAAAGTACTCAAGTCGACTACCAACTACTTGACTCAAATTTTTGACTGATCGCACATCCCTAGCCATGAGGCCAACTGGGTCCTTTTCACTAACAAGGCGGTCTCTTATATTTGACATAGGTCGATGGATGGTTTCAATTTTGTACCTTCTGAAAACCCTAGAACTTTTGCCCTGAACTTGGAGTGAGATGAATTTTCTATTGGATGTAAAGTGTTTAAATAATCAGAGAAATGGCTAATGGATTTTGATTGCTCCTTCATCAGATGTCGTTATAGTGTGTTCATGTGTAACATAGTTTCTCTTGTCATCCAGTCAGAAGACAGAAAATGTTTCTCCTTTTTTATTCCTTTTTTTATTAGCTACCTATTTCTTCCTAAATTCTACTGAGTATATGTGAAGTAAAATTTAAAAATATGTATTAAGGATGTTTTGCATGGTTTTGTTAATTGATGTTGGATTATGTGTTTATTTTTCTTTTACATTATGGTGTTTTTATTTTATTTTCATAATAGGATGCAGTTAATTTGGATGTGCATGATTATAGTTAATTATTGGTTGTGATGCCTTTATTTTAGACTTTGGATTGGAAGTCCTTGCTGATTGGGTTGAGCAAACCAAATTTCCATGGCTAATGTCCAACGTGATTGACAATGAGACTGGACGGCCTCTTGCTGATGGAAAGATAACTCATGTTGTCACCTGGGCAGGAAAAAGGATTGGATTGGTTAGTGGAATTGATTCTGTGATCCTCATTTTAGCTTTGCCATTCATGTAATGCATTCACTGCAGATTAAACAAAATGGCATCTTCCCATTAATTTGTTGATCTCTGGAAGTGATTGACTATGAAATTTGCTCCTTTATAATTGAATGTTTCTCATGTGCATCATTTTACCTCTCAAGCTACAACTACCTCCACATGTAAATGCTTTACATTTTTTGCCTTTTTATATTTGTTATGCCTTTGCACTATCAAAAGTGTCATATAAGCTTTGTTGAATTATGGATGTTCCTTTGACAAATGCAAGTAAATATTTCCAAGGGAGGTATACATTCATATTATAGTTTTTATTTTTGAAAAAATATCTTTTGTAACTAATCAAAATGATTTATTTTTTTCCTTTTTAGATGGGACTTGTTGAACAAGAGTGGTTGGAGACTTTGGCCACTATTAATCCCGAGGAAGTGACTTTCATTGATTTTGTGGAAGCCGGTAGAAAACTAGGAGCTCAACTGAAAAAAGAGGTACGTCTTAAAGTGCTCTCTTTCTCCTTTTTAACTTAGTGAATGCCAGGTAAGCCAGTGATATGGCTTACAATGGTTGGAGTTGTGTGAGGCATTGCAGAATTATAGAGGGGGTTATTGGAATAATAATCTCTTGTGATCTATTGTCGGAGATCAAGCCAATACTAAAACAACATGTAGCCGATGGTAGGTGGTTGTGATGCTAGGTTGAAAAGAAGGTAGTCAGTATTGTGCCGATGAGCACTTAATTTCTTGTGGAGAGAATTAAAGCATGCTCAGCAAACTTTGTTTTTGTCCAAATGTGCATGAATATACATCGTCCAGAATGATGAGAAGCTTCAAAGGGATGTGATTTATGGGGAGGTAGAATAAATGCTCAATAAAGTTTCTGTCAGCAGTGATTATGTTTCTGGTGACACAAACTTAGTTATAGAAGGAAGTGGAAGAATTCTAAGTTGTGGTTGTTTGGAATAAAGTTTTATAAGGGACCAATGGGAGATTACATGTGGAGTGAGGTAAAGAATCAGGAGTTTGCCTGGAAATTGCATCTTACCATATAAAAAACATTTGGTCTGAGATGCTGCTGTGGCCATTGTTATCCAGAATAGATTTTATGTATACATACATCACGAAATTAGTCTCATTTTCACAATGACACCCTGAAGTTGTTAATTTAAATGCTGCATATTCCAGCGTATAAGATGAGTTTTTAGCCTAGAAATATCTTTGCAAAATTCAGGGGTTAACTTTAGTTCTGGGCCTAGTCTAATGCCAGTTTTCAAACTTTCCTGCTGGACTACAGAATCTATGGCCTCTGCATATGTAGAAAGAGCACAAAAGTGCTCTACCTGTATCTTCACCATATGCAGTGGCCATATGTAAACAGAAGGGTTGTGCTGTTTAAGTAATAATAATTTGAAAGTGGTATGGTGAGCGTAGCCCATAATCTGTGTTTTGAGTGAAAAAATTGGTGGTTTTCTATAATGCTCAGTCATCTTATACACTGTAGTATATGATATATTGGCAACATATCATAGGAAGGGGAGTATTAGTTTAACATCACATGCTGTCAATATTGTACTGTGAAAGCTTGTTACATCTAGCGCTCATAATAGCTGGGAATCACTCACAATATTGAGCACTTGTTAAATCAGAAGGTGAAAAATGAACCCCTTCATTGTCATAGTTTTCCTTACTTTTAAGTTATGCATTTATTGTTTCTGTGCTATCTGAAAGAGGTTGTAAAGCTGTCTTGAATGAAAATGCATAGGTTTATAAGATTTTGGAAATATATTTCACCAAATGCTTTTGTTTTTTGGAAGTTTCAAGAGCTTTAATAGTACATATGTGTATTAGTCAATTCAAGAATATTGTTGTAACGTTTCACTGAAATATGGAATGTTTTGGTAGTCTAAAGAAATCAATTGTTGCAAGTAATTATGCACATCATGATGACCTGTAAAATTGAGTTGCTGGTACAGGGTGTTAGCAAAAAAATGTCCAATACTTTTAGAGGTGGTGGTACCCAAAAAAGCAACTGGTAAAAGTGCAATAAACCTTGGTCCAAAAACGTGTACTTTCTGAGTTGTGTACATACACTTGTTCATAGCGGCTGAAGATGCTCAGTCTGTAAACACATATTCTGCGAACCTTCCAGTGCAATTTTTCTTAGTTTTTGTTAATGTCTTACCTCCCTTGATGGTGTCATGTCAGCGGAGACTAGAGATGTGCTTCATGCATTATAGTGCACCAGGACATTTCCTTCGCATTGTGCGTGAACATCTGACGCTAACATTTGAGGACTGCTGGATTAGTCGGGGAGGCCCCTCACCTTGGCCCTCCTTGATCTCCTAGATTTTTGACTGTTGGGATACTTGAAGGCAATAGTCTACGCCACCCTAATCAACAATGTCCAGACACTGCTGCACAGAGTCTTCAATGCATGCCAGAATTTACAGAAGAACCAGGTGTATTTCAAAGACTGTATGATTCATTACACTGAAGGGCAAAGGGATGCATTGCTGCAGACAGATGTCACATTGCAGACCTTCCATGAATGGACATCAGGTTGAACTTATCCTTAGAACGTGTAATGCAGGTGGTGGATTGCTGTTGCAGAAATTATGCATTTCCGGACTGAACATCTTCATCCAGAATGAACAACTGTGCATAACTCAGAAAGTTTGCATTTCTGGACCAAGATTTAGTGGACTTTTTTTCTTGTTTTGTTGGGCACTGCCACCTCTCAAACTATGGGGCACTTTTTTTTAACATCCTGTACAGTCAGTTACTCTGATACCCTTCTAGGGGCAAACTGTTCAGTTTTGTGAAATACTCAATGAAATGTGTGTTTCCTAACAGCGCTCATCCTCCGCTGAGTGATATGTGGCAATGTGATCATGGTTTTGGAAGTATCTAGGATAGCTAAGATCCTTCAAATCATTGTGTCATGGCACACACCATGTCCCAGACTTGAGTCACACAATCACATTTGGCATTGTTTCCCAAGAGGTAACTGCAGGTTCCATGATGACCTTGCAGAGTTGAGCCCCAACACTTCCCATGATGCTTGGAAACCAGAAACACAGCTCCCATAAAATCAACGAGCGAATTTTTTTGCCTTCTGTCAGGTCAGCATCATGTTAACCAAGCGTAAAGCTGAGTCAAGTTCTTTACCCTCTCCACTTCTCTCCACCATTATGCTTTCTGCTGTTTTTTTTACTTTCTACTCATTCTGCTCCTGTCTGTTCCTTGCTTATCAAATGAACTATTAAAAAGTGCAGCCACTTGCAAAATATGGCTTGGCTGTCAGTTCTCAATGCGGAAATGAAGTACATAACTGACTTGTGCTTCAAATTTTGCATTCATCACTGCACCTTAATTAATTTTTTGCTCATGCATTAGCATCCTAGCATCCAAACATTTTGGTTCATTTGTCACTGATTGGAATGAGAATATGTACGTATATAACTTGTGATTCAGATATGGGTGTGAAGGTTAATGCAGTTGATACGATGGATGATGCGTCGGGGGCAAATGAGGTGCTTGAGATAATGAGAAGATCTGGTAGGTGAGGAGAAGAGGATCAGGGTATGGTTGAACAGCCAACTGAGGAGGAATAGGGTGTTAAAATCTATGATAAAGGGGAAAATGCAAGGTCAGCGGGTAGGGTTCAAGAAAAGATCAATTGATGGATGGAATCAAGAATGGTTGGTAAATATCAAATGAAAAGGAAAATAAATATCTTGGAATCTTTTTATGCCTGCTTTTGTTTCATTTATAGTTTCTTATTTTGAATTCATCTAAAGCTTATAATTCTTAAGGTGTATTAAATTTCAATTACTCATTGGAAACCATTGTGTATTTTTCAGGGATGTGATTATGTCATAGCACTGACCCACATGAGAACCCCTAATGATGTAAAGTTGGCAGAAAATGTGGAAGAAATTGATCTCATTCTTGGAGGGCATGATCATGTGTATGAAGTTCATATGGTAAGTATTGCTTGAAGTTTTTAATGCATGCATTTGCATTTGGGAATGTAGAATCTGGAACTGCCCTGATGGAGAATTACTCTATTAGAAGAACTATTCAAAGATCTGCCATTTATGAAATGCTCTTCATTTTGCATTAGTGTTAGTTTGATTACACTTTCAGTATCTCAGCTCGGATTCATAAGATGACTGTATGTATGTATATATGTAGTAATTCGAATCAACAGTATGGCCTAAGTGTTTCGATAAAGTAATAATATTCCTGTAATCTGCTAAAATCTTGTTTGAATCCATTAATGAGTATCATAATTAGCAAAAATCAAGCGTTTCCTGGGACATAGGTAACCCGGACCATCCCCCTGAAAAACGATAGATCGAGGTTCCACTGTATAAATCCATTTATTTGGAATCATGAGATGCAAAAATATATCTCCTAGTTAGTGCCATTTCGACAATGATTAATTGGTTGACCAATGTCATGCAACTTAGAGGCTTGTTTGTTGAAGAAATAATTTCATGCTCTTCAATTTTATCCCACCTTTCCTGAATATTGTTAGGTAATCTCTTTCATAGAATAAAGATAAGCATAAAAAAGTGTTCCATCTAATTTTAAGGACTACAGCATCTAGTAGACCTAAAGTGAAGGAGTAATAACTTACCATCTTAAAGGATGGTTGAACATTTGCATTGACTGATAAATATTCTGACTATCCACAAATTTTGTTTAGTGCATCTATTGTTCTTGCCTTTGTTAGGTAAATTTAATGTGACTAAAATAATAGTTTATGTTGATGTGTTTATACTGATAAGTAAGAATTGGAAAATTTTAAATTTATGATTTTAATTTTCAACAGTCAACTGTCAATTCTTACTCTATCTTTGTTTTAACCAAAAAGTTTAAATTACACCATGTTTGTATTAAGTAATTGCTGGTGCAATAAAAGCATTTAAAATCTTGATAACAATGGGTAGAATCACAATATAAATGTAATCAGCATTAAGGGTTCTGAAGGGTATCCTTGGTAATTATGTGGTTAAATATAGTTGAATGGCTGATAAATGTAAAATAATTTTGGTAGAGGGTCAAAGTTAGTTATCAAAAGGTGTGTTACTCTACAATACTATGCTTAATGAGAAAAAAAATTTCGCTCTTCGTGGCTTAAAATATAATGCTTTATACCTCTTTGGCAGGTTGAAAATAAATACATTGTGAAGAGTGGGACTGACTTTAGGCAGTTTTCAAAAATCACTTTAACCTTCCCAATTGGTGTAGCAGCTGGGAAGGGCTCTGTTGATGTAAAGATTGAGGAAATAAATGTTACGTCGCAGTTCAAGGAAGATGAACAGCTTCTTGCTCAATTGGAAAAGTACTCAGGTATTGTATAACTGGAATTTACTTATCTCTTTTCAAACTTGTAACACTTCTTGGTGTGATTTTTGTTATTAAAATCTTTGTTTATGAATGGAAGTGGATTTTAAGGTATGTCTAACATCTGTCGTGATCTGAAGGAAGGTCACAAATTTTTATCTATTTCCTATCCCAGACTGTACAACTATTTCTTCTTTTTTCTCCATCACACACTCTATCTATACTTTTTCACTCTTTTTTATACCTTAATATCGTGATTTTCCATGGATAATATTTAAAAAAATATTAAATATGGAAGCTGCTCACTCTTATGTTAAGAGGCAGCAAATAATGAAGCATTAATGACATATGTGTATTTTTCATTGTATGTACTGATGTGCCTTGAAGTAGAATTTCAAGTGATGACTTTGCATGGTTATAGAATAAAATTTAAGTATTGAAAAAGACACCATGCAATTCAGAAAGATATGGTACAGCAAACACTAGAATCCCCTCAGTGGCTTAAGTTTTTGCATCTTAGCTTCGACCATTGTAGAAAGAAAACGCATTCAGCTTTGCATATAATATCTTTGCAAATGAATCAATTGATTTTGGCGTGACTTGTTGGAATGAAGAGATATTAATAGCTTTGCGTTAAAAACAATTGGTTCATTTTTTTTCTTTGCCTTTCACTCATATATTGTTATGACATTACCTGCAATGCTCACTGATAGGAACCATTCTAAATACTAGAATGAGATGCCTGAATGATAGTTGTAACTCAGTGATTTAATGTGCGCACGTTGCTTTGAAATTGAATGGGTACGGTTGACTCCCAAATTTCTTATGTGTATATATAAGTTGTTTCTAAAAAATTTCTCTGTGGAATATCTATCATGCAAATTAGAATTTTATGAATTCAACTTTCATTCCATCCTATCAAGTTTTTAAATTTTTTATCAATTATTTTTCTGTGGTTTTTGTGACCATTAACATACATATTTTGTATATTTTTGAGCAGGGATGGTGGAGGGGCGTATGGAGGAAGTATTAGGGACATTCTCTGTAGAATTAGATGGTCGCTTTGCTAGTATTCGCTCCAGAGAGACAAATCTAGGTAATTGGGTAGCTGATGTGGCCTTGGCGGCTACTGGAGCCGATCTTGTCCTCCTAAACTCTGGAACTCTCCGCTCAGACAGAGTGCATCCTGTAGGGGACTTTACCCTCAGGGATTTGATGGACTTGTTACCCATGATGGATCCATTGGTTATTCTTTGTGTGTCAGGTAAGAGGAAACTTTTTAATGCTAAATTTTGTCATATATACTCTTTGAGTATCTAACCCTTCATTAGAATTTACCTTTGTCCATTCTTAAGCTGCATTGATATTATCAGAATGGAAAATAAATATATAATGATGCAATTGTCTGGAATTAATATCACTATCATCTTTATGAATGAGATGCTGAACCATCTTGCTGAATGTTCATTGAATTTTTGAGAAAAATACCTTTAGAATGTGCCTCTTCAGTATTTATTTCCATTATTTCTTTTGTATAAATATCTTCATTGATCTGTTAGTTAGACTATTCAAATATCAAATGTTTTAGGTGCTTTACAATGGTGTTGGCAAGAAATAAAGTGTGATGCATTAGAATTAAAAGTATTGATTAAATTAATCGAAAACTAATATCTGTCAAGTTGTAATGTTTCCCTACAAAAATCTTTCAGGAGCTGATATAATAAATGCACTGGAAAATGGAGTTTCCCAGTATCCAAAACTTGAGGGACGCTTCCCACTTCTAGCAGGGGCATCATTTGCCTTTGATCCCAATGCTCCTCCTGGTCACCGAGTAGATTCAAAGTTAGTTCGTGTAGGGGATGAGTATTTATCTCCAGATCAGCGCTATCGCCTTGCTACTAAGGCATACCTATATTCTGGTCGGGATGGATATGATGTCCTAAGAAATGCCCGCCTTTTGGTAAGTTGTAATATTAATAATTACCTATTCTGGATTGTTTTTATTCCCCCAAAGTGCCTAAGGTTTATTTTCTTGGTGTGCATACTTTGAGAGCTCTATTTTTTCAAATTTCGAAATCATTTTAAATGTAATACATTTATATCCTAGGTTGTTCATTCATTGGTATTTTAATGCTACGGGTTGAGAATTATTAGTCATGCTCTTTATTAGTCATTGAGAATTATTATTTCAGTCTTCCGATCATGTGCATGGCCTTATGCAAGCTTCCCTCTTTCGACCCGTGTGTTGTTTGTAAATAGCAGTGTTTAAATTGAAGTTATGGTGCGGAAACCTCTATTTTTCTTTCTTATTTTATCTGCCGATTCCGATGACTTTCATGAAAATCGGGCCCGCATTGAATTTGTGAAGCATTTTTTTTCAAGACCCATATTTTTATTTATTTATCAGTCTCCTACTTCTCGAGATATTGGGGACAAAAAGTTGATGGTGTTAGCCCTCTCACTGATAATTTAATTACATCTCTAACTCATGCTGAACATGTCCCAATGTCTCTGCTAATCCTGAGCCACGCTTATTGACTGTGTGTGGCTCAGTGTTGTTAACACTCTTGATATCAATTTCTTTCCTCAGTGAAAGATTTCCTTGAACGATTAATCAGGCCAGAACTCTTATGACATCACCAATTCATGGAAAGTGAACGGAAACTCAATTGCTTTCTTGTTTGATGCTTACTAGCATATTTTCTGAAAGGGGAACATATTTTTGTCTTTACTTATCTTTCCCTTTCATCTGCCAAATTCTTTTAATAAATGGCAATTTTGGGTTTGAGTGAACGACCATGTTCTATATATGTAAATTACTTTGATGACCTTTGAAGGGACCCTTTCTTCCACTACTCTCAATTTTCCTAATCTCGGACACCCAACCCCACTTATCCCTTTCCTTTAACTTAGGGCCTATTGAAGGATGATTTTCATTGTGTATGATGCTCTAGAGAATATTGTAGTGACAATGAAACTTGTCGTGTGGAAATGAAGTAGAAAATATTGCAATGCTTAGGTAGTCCAGTATCTTCATTCTGTCTTCAGTATTATTTCTGTCTTTGTTTTATTAGCCTTATTTTTAATAAACAGATTCTTTTACTCAGCTAATAAAGTCTTCATGTTATGGGTTTGATATTGGGATCAAGAGTCTCTGCTGGAAAATTTTCCTGACTTTGATGCGCTTGGTGCATAAAGAAATGTGTACCTGTATTTGCAATTCTAATTGAATAGGATCTATAGTGCCCAGTCCTCATGTACAAGGGGTTCCATGAATACATTCTCCTCTTCCAGTGTTGAATGGGAATGTATATATCTTTTCCCATTTAGGTGTTATAAACTCATAATGTGCTCATTTTTCCTTAGGTGGATGAGGAAGGTAGTCCCGAATTGAGGACAGCAATCCAGAATCATTTTCAGGCCATCAAAGTTCGACTGGGAAAGACAAGACGCCACTCGAAGCATCGTCAGAGCCTTGTAACACTATCAAGAAGGTTAGCTACCTATTCATTCTTGTTTCATGTTCTTACTTTTCCCTTGATTTCTCATTTTCTGGATGATGTTTTTCTAACTCTTCAATCAACTGAATCCCTGACTTCATCTTTTTATCATAATTTCCTAACACTCTTAAAAGTTGCTATTTCAATCTACCGTATTATCCGAATATAGTCCCTCCCCCCTAATTTTGAGGCTACAGTTTTGGGAAAAGTAAAAAAAATGGGTTTGAATATAGTCCTCCCCTTTACTTTTACCACAGGCATTTATGGAAAAAAAGGAGGGACTATATTCAGACATATACGGTATATTTCCCTCTGTGAATGATAGTGTATGCCTATTGCTAATTATATGAACGCATTCCCAACAGGCACAGCTTAGTGAAGATGTTGGAAGGCAGTGAATTGGATGGGCCATCGCCCATTCGAGCCATGTCTCTAGGCCCTGAGAGTGAGCCTGATGACTTGGGGTCTCATCATCACCAGATGGGAACTCATCATCATTCACCTCATCCAACCCACCCAGCACGACCCAGATTGACACGGAGGGCTAGCCTTGATGACCTAGAGCAAGAGTCTTGTGACTTATGTCCCCGAGTTGAGGGTAGAATAGTTCTTCTAACACCTGAGGTAATCATCACTTATTTCTTTTTATTCTAGCGATGATATGATTAAATGGTAATCAATGAAATAAGCTTTTCCTTAAATATTCTAATTTCTGTAATTGCTTTTAAAAATCTGTACATTGTATAGAAAATGCTGGAGTTAGAGTCATTGATTTTCACTGCCTGTTAAAATGTTCCCTATGAATGATTAATCCCATGGGATCATTGTTTTTTTAGTTATGTGCACATCTAGTGCTCAACAAAACTTAGGGGAAAGAATGAAGGAATAGTTGAACTAAGTTAGGAATTCCAGGATGTGGTATGCAGAGGTGTTCTACATTGTAGACATAAGTTTTGGAGTCATCTTTTTATGATAAAAAATTTTGGGCATAATGGGATCACTATAAATTAGCAAAATGAATTACAAAAATGAAGTACCTCATTTTGCTACTTTTGGTCATTGCATTATTGATGAATTTTACTTATTATTAAGGAATAATACCCTTTCTCATGTAGATGGCTAAGAAATACAGAAAGAAGATTTGAAAATTGATTACCGAGCTCCACATACTACAAAGAGTAGACTCTTGTTAATATGAGCAACGTCATTACGAAGTTCTCGTTTCTATGAAGTAAATTGTTGGTCCCGTTGAAAAGGCTAATCCAATCTATATTAAAAGAAATTTTATTACAAAATTTTCGATACCCGATATTACGAACCTCAGTCCTGATCCCAGCAGTTATAAAATGAACTTTATTACACAGTTCCACCAGTAAGCAATGGCCTTTATGTGGATGTTCACAATTCTATGTCATAATAATTGCGCTATGTTTAAGTTTTCCTCATGCACTATACCCTAGAGCATCAATTATGGGTCTTTCTTTAGTGGGAGGTAACTCCAATATCCATGCAACATCATATAATAAGCTTCATTCCTATGGAATCATGGTAACCCACTCACGATCGTAATTTGGCCTCTGAATGCATTGCGAATGGTAAGACCTCTTCTGATGAACATCCGACTTTCAGAGGTACGAAGGTTGGAAAAATTCAAGCGTGCCCAAAATTTCAAATATGGTGTCTATGGATTTGCCAGTGCGACACGGTGTGGCGTAGAGGAACTCGCACTTTGGCTCAGCCTGAACTAAGTATCAATCTGTTGTGAATGTTAGGAACTGTTCAGCATTCCACCCATTCTTCCCTCCTACAGGCTTTGAATTATTGCTGCTTTACATGCACAGCTAGATCAATTCATTACTGTTGTGAGTTAACACAACATTGTAATGCAGTGTTGCATTTTGCAGGATAACTACCCTTTTTGATGCCTAGGTTCATCAAATTACGAACTAGGTCTCAGAATGCATCTTTTTCGTATATCGAGATTTACGATATTTTTTCATAATTTAATCAAGTACATTATGCACATAACTCTGAAGCTATTCCGCTGCGCAACTTAAAGTTCAGGAGATTGAAAAGACACTGAATTTTAGCAAGGTATGCTTTTTGCGATGAGTCCTTAGAGAAATGCTC
The DNA here is from genome assembly GCF_921293095.1 of Ischnura elegans. Lineage (NCBI taxonomy): Eukaryota > Metazoa > Arthropoda > Insecta > Odonata > Coenagrionidae > Ischnura > Ischnura elegans. The sequence continues at coordinate 101,226,474 of NC_060248.1, read as the reverse complement.
TTATGAAGTTCTTTATTATGAACCTCTGGATTTTTGGTCCCATGAACTTTGTAATAATGAGAGTTTACTGTATTTCCATTTATTACTCATGCATAAATGCCCTCAAAACTCAGCATTGATTGGTTGATAGATTTTCAAAATGTATCCATTTTAAATGATAGAAATAATGTTGTAATTGTTTCTTTCATTTAAACTCTGAAATCAATGAGAATCATGACGTAGCATATTCATTTGAATGAACATTCCAAGTATCTGACTGGTTGGCAGTTGTGTATCATAGTTATAAAATGCCTTTGGTCTCCCCCTCTAGAATCATGCTGCATAAGCCTTGTAATGAAACATGGCTTGGTTGATGGATGTCGAAGAGATAAATGAAGTGTTTGTAATCTGTTTTAAGCCAACATAATGTGCTTCTGCTCTCAAGGCCAGGGCAAAAGACATGATTGGCAGGCAAGTTATTGGTACTTTATTACTGGCATTAATGATGAGTCCTCAACCTTAATGAGTTTAATTTCCCCCTTTCCTCATTTTTCATGCCGAATAACAATGTGACTCATTGGAAAAGACTAATTCCTCTTCCTTAACCTCAGTTTTCTCTCTTAGACTATCCAAAATCCTCTATCTTTTTCATGCTGCCTTTCAATTTGATGAGAAATTAGGAGAAAATAATTTGGCAGAATGGCAGCTCATGAAGTATTCTGGAAGCCATAACCCATGCAATTTTATGTATTGGTGTTATTGCCTTTCATGTGAGAAAGACAAATGATATTTCTTTCTTTCTACGAAGTCCATGCAATAAGTTGCGATTTCACTTTTTATAGTCCTACTTGCTAGTAAAACAATAAGGTAACTTCTCCTTCGGTAGGATACATGTATGTAGTATGATGAGTTTTACTTGATTCTATAATTTGCTAAATGAGCTCTGGGTCAAAAGATATACATGTGGCACTTTTCCAACAGTGTCAGGAAGGAGTAACAATACTAGGAGCAGAATTATAATACTATGCAGTAAAAGTTGTAAGTGTGGGGGTGGATAATGTATAAAAATAAACAGTATGTGCAAGCACTACGTATTTAGTTTAACAACCAGCGTGAGAAATTTTCAGACTACTCACATATTTTCTGAAATCAAATGTAAACTTCCATATGCATACCCTCGATGCGTGATAGTTAAAAGAATTTCCTTTCTTGTTGCTTATCAAACTTTCAGTTCATCAAGCCTAAATATCAAACTAGGCGGGATATGGCTTCTGGTGGCCTTTTTGAACTGGTGTATTCTATGTGGCTACATTGTCAGAATTTGAATTCCATCATGTAGAAGTAGAATTGAAGCCATTAGAGTGGATGTAACTTGTGATTTGGTCATATATTGTTCATTTAGAAATGAAAAAAATGTGTGCTAACTCCTCTGTGGCATTAAAGTCAATTCCTAATTCGTATTCCCTCGTAAGTGGAGTTCAACCACCCTCATTTACTCGATGAATTTTTACCTTTCAGTCCTTTTATTTTTTTATAAATGCCAGTTTCATTTTATTTCGAAGACTATCTTAATGTCTATGTCACATGTTCTTATATGACTAACTATGTATTTTGTTGCTCTACTTCAAGCTGGTTATTTGTAAATTATTGTTCATACTCACAATTTAATATTCCCACTGGATGAGGTACAAAACCCCATTTTGCATTTTTCTTTAAACCTTAAAATATTGAAAAAGGAAACATTAAATCTGGAAAAAGTTATCATAATTGTCAAGACTCAAAGGAAATGTACAAAAATGGGGAATCATATAATTTTAAAATGTAAAAATGGGGTTCTAATGTATTATGTACCTAATATGCTGCATAATTTTCTTATCCTTTAATGGAGTCAGACCTCGTATCTATACACATGTAATTAATTAATATTCACTGTCTTCCATTATTACTTGTTGTGACAGAGTGACTGCTTGTATGCAATTAACTGTTAATTATAGGCTTTGCTATATTTTTGCAGTTCAGAACAATTCATGCATAGTGTATTGTTATCATATTTGGCATGATTTGTCACATTTTTATTTGTTAGTAGGGATGTGCGAGTAGTACTTTTTGATGTCGAGTCGAGCATGGCAATTGTGAACCAGGCAATTCAGCAATACATGGTCCAACTTATTCTTATTTTTCCTATCCTCAATTTTCTATTCTGAATGCTTAGCTTGATGTAAAAAGGAAAAGATAATGAGGAACGTTGATGTAAATCGTGTCAGAATTAGCAAAGCATATGAAGAATGATGGGAAACAAAAGTATCGGATGAGAAAGTATGAGCGGCACAGCGGTCCACTCCAATTACACCGCCAGGTCGGAAGACGGTCGGCCACCGCTTCTGACAAATAAAGTCCCCGCCCACGTTGACTATTATGGTGGTTGAGTGATATGTATACAAGCTGAATCTCATAGGCTATGACATTAGAACAACTTATCAACCATAAAAACGGTGTTATTATATGAATTTTCTGATAGTGCACCTGTCAGCAGATATCTGAAAATACTGGCCTCGGCAGTTTGGTGACCGAAACTACTTGACTCGACTCGGCATTCGCAATACTACTCAAAGCACTCGAGCCGAGTGCCAACTACTCCACTCGACTTAAATTTTCGAGTACTCGCACATACCTATTTGTTAGTATTGAACCCAAAAAGTATTTTCTCAGTGGTCTTTTTGACCTGGTGGATTCTCTACTGGCTTGTTTGAACAGCCATCCAGGCAAATTAAAAAATTACAGATTACAAAAAATTTAAAACTGTACTTTAAATACAAAATGAAACGGCAATGAAGTAGTAAGGGTAACTGTTTAATATTTGAAACTATGATGCAAAAAGAATCCATGAATCACATTGTTTATATAGGAGATTTTATTTAGTTAATGTTGTAAGCCTCGATGTCTGTCAATTGGTAAATCTCACCATGAAGAAAAGACTTACGATAAATATTTCGGGTATTGTTGTGCATGATTTGAGAAGGTATGTTTGTTGTCTTAGTTATTCAATTCTGATTATCAGTTGTGTTCTATTGTGCAATCCGTAGCATTTGCCAGTAGTGGTATTTGGGCAAAGTTTTAGGCCAACTGTCATTTACGCTCTAGATGTCGACGTGTGTATTGGATACTGTCATCTGATAACTGTACGCTAAAGTGTGGTGCACTCTGGAGGGATATGATGGGCGACATCAATTCTACATCTTAATGGTTCTGTGATACAACACTCGTTGCTGTGAAATTTGTATTCACACTTACGCAATGTGATGATAGTGATGCAATGTGCAATATGAGAGGTGATGAAACATGAGGATTGGCATTTTCTGTCTCTCAGTTATAATCATTAGCTCCATGGAGGACGTTGTCTTGGTTAACCATTATTTATTGCAATGAGAACAAGATTTTAAGGAAATATTTGCAACATCACACGATTTGGTAGCAGTGTCTCAGGAAATAACCGCAATCCCTTGGTTAAGATTGTTGGTTTAAACTTTTTAAATGAAGAGTGTGAGTTCAGTCCTTATAAGTTGTAATGTTCTCGCCCAGTATTCTTGTAAGTGGTTCAAATGCAATTCTTTAGGCTAAAAGGGGAGAAAATGATATATGTCAAAGCAATGTCGTGTTGTGTCTCATATCTTATCTCATTTCCCTCTGGTCAGTGGCGTAGCCAGGAATTATGTTCGGGGCAAGTCCAAAGCCAGGGGGGAAATTTTCAAAGAACAGGGAACTAAGTAGAGGGTTTTTAACTAATTTTAACACTTTTCTTTATCTGAAAAACTTTAATCTTTTCTAAATTCATGAGTTTTCAATGTGTATTTGGTTTTCTTTAGTAATGCAGAGTTGGTGTGCTTTTATATTTGGGGGGGGGAGGGGGTCCGGACCCCCTACTCGCTTCTGCCTGTGGTGTGTTTATCATACATAATAAGACATGCAAAAAAGTATAAGCAGGTAGTCTGGCAGAAAGTCGAACGTGACCCACTGGTCCAACACCTTGGTGTGGCAAATGATGCGTCACAAGGTAGAGTCAACTTTTGATCATCCATCCTTGTGTATAAGGCAAGATCCGAATAATCGAAAACATAATGAATGTGGAGGGAGCATGGACATTTTATGTTGTAGTGGGGTGGCATGGTTTAGTACTTGGTTTTGGGGACACCCATGCCCAAGTGGTACTAATGAGACTAGATCCGAAGGGCAGAGAGAAATTGAATAGTTTACACCCCATGCAGTCAGCTATTTGGGTGCTACATTGGCAAGGCATGCTATTGAGTTACAGAAAGCCACAACTGGGTTAGATAAAGATTTTTAACAATTATTCATCTTAGGATGCTGAAGAAATCTTGTTTGTGGAGAAATAGTTTAAATTTTTATGATCATCATATCTGCCTTTGGAGAAAATTCAGCATATTTCAACATAAAATTTCATCATATCAAACTTTTAGAGGATTCCTCAGAATGTTATTATGAAGGAAATAACTTAAATCTGTGAACAATTTTATAAATACACATTGCATGCTTAGGTGTCAACAAATTGCCTGGCGAATTGTCAGTCTTATAATTGAAATTATGAGCAGAGCTTGAAGGAAGGCTCTAACTAACACAATTGATTACCTCATCTTGACATTCTACAGCTATTAATTATTTGCATCTTTTTCTTGTAGAGGAGACAAGAACTAATGATGGAAAGGCAAAGATTGGAAGCAGATTCTGTCATCCAAGAAGTGGATGAGTCATCACCTCAAGAGAGTCAAGATCACAGCTAGGTTTGCAGGAGATGCTCTAGCTATCAAATGAAAACACCAGTGTTACTTTGCCCATTTTGATGTTTTTTTAGGAGCTGGTTCAAGTTTCAGGAATTGAAATAGGCTCATCATAGAGTAATTGAGAGAATATAAAGTAACGAGAACTTTCAAGATTTCAAAGGGCTTTTGTTGATTTTTTGCTAAGAATGTTTCTAGATAGGTATTTGAAACACTTGCACCAATATTTATCTTGCCACATCACTCAAGCAATTATAGTTACTTCGGAGTTGAATGAGGCCAGAATGATTGTTCACACTCTTGATTCCCTCCATAAACAATGCAGTTTTCTTGTTTTGTTAAGTCTCATAAATAATATTGTTTGGTTGTTCATAAATATAACACAGTTCTGCACAATGGAAGGATAAATATATGTACCAGAACTAGTCTTGTTTAGTGTGTCACCCCTGGAGTTTAATATATTAATGGCTGACCACACAGGTTAATGTAACCATAGTGAATTTTTGTTGAATGATTACGGAATATCTCAGTATTTTTTATACACCACCAGTATTTGCAAGTTGATTGTGTGTTAGTGTTGATAAGTTTATTTCTTTTTATGACACTATTTATTCTAATGTTATTACTTGTTGCATGAATCATGGAAAGTTTCCGTGCAAGCATTCCTATTTAAAGGGGTCTGATGTCTTTAGGATTAATGTTTATTTTTATTGTCATGTGTTCTCAATAGCAATTGTATTGCTGTATTTTAAATAATTTAAATGGATTTCAAGGGAAATTATTTGGAAGATAACCTCATCAGGAATTTAAATACATTCAGATTGAAAGCGATGTTGCTTTAGAAGAATAGCAGCGAAATATTTTAAAATTCTCTCAAATATCTAACGAAAATTCTGCTGCCTATTGATGGAAAAATATTGCCTTTTAAAAGCTATTCATAGATGTGGCTTCCATGCACATGGATATAAAAAATTATTTTTGTAATTTTACTGTAATGCAATATTTATGTGGCATATCTTATTTAAAACCTTGGGTGTTTATCTGAATTTAGGCATGACACCTATGTTACTTAAGGTTGTCATTTGTTAAAAATAAACTCACTGCTTCCCAAATATCTTAACAGGCTCAATAATTTATTACTATTCAAAGCAAATTTTTGTAGATATATTAAATTGTAATTTATGCACATGAAATACAGCAAACAAAAGATATATCTCTGATTTTCATTCATGGAATTCCTTTCACTGTGCATAATGAAATGAATTATGCAGATAAATAATAACACTAGCAAGTTGATCACTGTACACTTTAAAAACGCAGCACATATGTCACTTTTTACATCACTTTACATCCATAAATAATTGCTTGAATCTGGAATGCATATTCACAAGGTTTCTTGCAGAAGAATGGCACTCCTGAGAGAAAATTCACAAGTCAACTTTGGGCCCAAGCCTCAGAGGTATGGCCTTCAGCTCAGTTTGCATGCACAGAAACTCTCCGCAAACACACATGATAGTAAGGCAAGCCACATTGAGGACCCACCAGGAGAGGGAACTGGGAAAATGACCATTATAACCCCAGCAAACCACAAGATGAATAAGATGTGCAGTTGCTGCAAAATCAAGGCACAGCTTTGTTCGCTGCACAATGAACCATAGACCTACAGCTCTGAAATAGAGAATAATAAATAGGTTAGACCTAACAAAAGATATTATGAGAATAAAATCTAACAAAATATTTGATTTAGAAATCCTCCACTTAGAAACAAAAGGGAAAAAATTAGATGTCCTGGAAATCATGGAAATATGTACAAAATCAGAACACTCCCCTGATGAATGAAAATCTATTTCATTTTCCCTCGCCATTACTGACCATACAATTCCTAGGATCAAGACGCACAAAATAGCAAATTTTTCCATGAAACCTTGAAAAACCATTCTCCATACACTTACAGCTCTTGAAAAAGTTAAAACCTTTATCTCCCAGACCCTTATCTCCATCAAATGTGAGGTTGGACCCTAGCGTTAAACCTTACCTTTTGACCCCTAAAAGTCATTAGAATCTAAAGATTTTTTAAATGTTCTACCAACCCTTGACACAAAATCTTGCCCAAGTGCTTCCCCCCCCCCCCCTTATACCCAACAGGAGAGCAGTAGAAGGGCATGGGGTCAACCACCCACGAGAAGAGGATCATCTGGATAAGGACTACAGAAGAGAGTGAATGCGTGTACGGTACCTTCACCCACCCTGGAATCTTTCCCCACCCACCGGCTCCTCTTCTGAGACCCTAAAAAACGACCCTTTCTCCCACAACCTTCAATATCCCCACTGTTCGATACCCAAACCCCATCCTCTCCTCCCCTTCAACACTCTTGTCCCCTCCCCTCAAGCACTAACAATAAGACATATGAAAGGAAGAACTCAAAGGCATACCATTCACTTGATGATGTTGTTTGTAACAACAAAACACGCTGTGTTAAAATAAATCCAATGGAAATATTGAAATGTCTCATTAAACTAATATGTATTTAGAACTTCTACCACATCGTGTTGAATATTGTACATGATCTTTTCAATAAGTACCAATTAATAACATACATAATTCATCATTGAAGAGGGCATCATATTTATTGAAGCAATTTAATTCAGCTATCCCCAACAGTCACAACTGCAATTTATCTACGTACCACAATCAGGTCGATCTGAGAGCCTTAACAAATACATCACAACGAATATTCCGTCAGTTCTTTGAAAATAGCATTTGTCCAGGAAGTGGAGTTTTTAGTTTCACCGCAAATGAGCCTAAGATGATTGCTTGAAGGTCATTGAAGAAGTACATACCATATTTACTCCTGTAAGCCGTGCCCTCCTGTATCCCACGCACCCTCATTCTTGGGCCGGCTTGTGAGGATAAATACATCTTAACGCTTTTAGTGGTCTAATATAATTTTGAGGGTTCGTGTAAGAAGCGCACCCCTTTTTTTTCACAGGCATTTCCGGAAAAAAGGTGTGTGGCTTCTACAAGTAAATATGGTACTTCATTTATAGGCCACAGGTGGTAGCAACATCCATCCACTTGAGGATAGTGGGCCAAGGTCTACAAACAGTAACAGAAATATGTTTGGGAAAAATCACTAAAGCCGCAGGTACCTAATTCTCAGACTTGGACCACAGGGGATAAGAGAGCAACCAGAGTCACACAATTCATTGAAAATTTTGAAAATCTAATCATTGAAAGGTATGAAATTACTTAAAATGAATGATACATGATTACCTACTAATTTAGTATTTATCACTTATAGTAAAATTTAGAAATGGGTTTATACAACAGGGCCTGGAAGTTTGGCAAATATGCCATAGAAGTGTGACACACACTATTTACTTGATTTTTTTATGAGAAGTCACTGTATTCACTTTACAAAAGAAGTATAGTATAGTGACTGAAGAGTATAGTGACTGGGCTTAAAATAAAATAGCAGATAAGCACCGATTAATCTTGTACCCTTGCCCTTACTTGACAAACAACCAAATAATAATGATGAAACAAAAGAGAGTGTTACAGGGAGCTGTGACTCCACCCAAGATCACAAGCAATGTGAAAGAAATGCCAAAATTACTTTAACCATTGAAACAATGAAAGATTGAAGAGAGAGGACACAATAGCAGGGAAAACTCAAAATAAATATTTCCCACCACAAAATTACGTATATTTAGCTTAATTCCAGATTAAAAGCTTGTTTTTATAGGTCAGCTGATGTCTAAAATTATCTTAGTATTTTGTTCAAATCATATGATGCAACTTAATTTCATCATTTTGTACATATTCCCATTAACAATTCCAAATGGGGTGATACTTTAAATTATCCTCCAAACGCATGAAGCTAATTGTAATTTGCAAACAATAAATGCCATCACTCTTAGATCATGATTTGGAATCGTTTCATATTACCAATGACATGTATGCATCATTAATTTGAAAAAAAGTTGATGACAATATTGGGAATAAAAGTATCTTAAACTATTAACAACATTAATGGAGTGCATTGTCTTTTCATAAATGATTAGAATAGTATGTACGTATGGAACATTTATGAATCAGTACAACATACCATTGCATTTTATGTGTCTATAGAATACTAAAGTCCGTAAACAAACCATTACATAACAGTAAGTTAACTTCAAATAAGGCTGTGAATTTCATAATACAATACAAATGTTATGGGTAGAGCCAGGCTACTGAACTTTATTTCCAACAGTAACATAGCACATTAAAAATCATAAGATTTAAAGCATGAATACTCACCCCATTAAGGAATTTAGAATAAAAGCAGCAATCACAAGCTTCCCTCCGAAGTCACGGACGTGTATTTCCTGTAACAGAGGCTGAAGATTAGTTCCAGATACTGTGAGATCTAACGAAACACTGACTGAACTCATACGAACCTGATAGTTAAATAAGTGATCCAAGGACCTCGATGATCCAACAAGACCGTCCATGATTATAGTCCAAACACCAAGGGCTACATACAACGAGCATTGTATGGCTATAATCTGAGAAACGATGAGTATTGGATCCCACGTTGAGTTCCGAAATTGACCCGACATTTTTTTCATAATCAGAGAAATGGGTGGACACAGGACACTACTTCCTTCCGATATATTCGAAGAACATTGCTAATGACGATATATGACAACAGCTTCTAAGAAATTCCATGGAAGACTCAGATTCTAAGTGTCAGCATGTTGATACGTAAAACACACACTTCAGCAACCGGATTGCTAAGCAGCTCCGAAGTACGCCTTTCTCTTCACTAACAATATCTCACTTGATATGACTGCAAAATGTCTTTTTCAATTTCATTTTACACTAACCTTTTCCTCCCTCATCCCACATCTACAATTTGTTATGACGGTGAAAAAATTCGCCACACTGACAATCGATATCTATTGTGTTCAGAATCGACTAAGAACCTCTCGATTCATTGATATCGAAGCAGTCGAAATATGCAAACTTCGAGAGAAATTTGACTGGGGGCGGCACCGATGAAGTTCGAGACAGCATAATTGACCTAGGAGTTTGAAATGCGTTACGTGTAGTGTCGGTTTAATGTTTGCGGAAGTATCTCACTCACTTTGATCGTCAAGGCCCTAGGCCAAAGAAAAAACGTTTGTAAGCAGTTTAGTATTAGGAAATCGACTTGAAAGTGTTATTTTTCGGTCATCACATGGCCGGATATTAGTGGGAACTAGAATCAGCTTAATAGGCGTTAATAGCTCTATCGAAGTTCTAATATTGTTACTACAATGTTTATCGTTTATTATATTTGTAAAAGTTTGTAGTACCTACTCAGCAGGAATTTTATTACTTCACCTATTGAATTTGTAACATACTTGGAAGATGCCCTAGATCGGTGAAATATTGATGACCGCTAAAGCGAAATATGGTGAGTATTCTAGACGGTGTAGCATTTATGTAAATTTGCATGCAGTCTGGACGAAATTCTTACCTTTTTAACATAGATTCAATTGCCTTTTATATCTCTGTAAGTGATACCATAGCCATCTGTATTTTGTGAGGAATGTGTAAATTACTTAGCAATTGAAAGCCTGCAAAGTACAAAAATTACAATAGATATCTTTCTATGTGACAATATATTTGTAAGTAAATATCGAATTAGAGCTTACGAACTTATTGCACCAGGTACATAATACATTTTATGCTCTGTACTCAAGTATTTTAAGCATGGAGGGTCTTTCTGCACTGCAATTTCATGCATGTGGGTGTTTATGGTAGGGTGTATTATTAGGTACGGTGTATTGTATTCACACAATATTGATGCTTGCTGCTGGTGTAATATTGAAGCTTGTGCCTGAAAAATTTGATATTTAAATACTGTTGATGTTCAACACTTCTGCTACTAATGATACGTTCGTATGGCAGGCTGCTGCGAACGTACTTTACCTTCTTCTACGCCGTGTGTTCAGCACTTTTGCCACATGTGACGTGTAGGTTTCTGGAGTGTAAGGAGCGGTGAAAAGGTTAATGAATATTAATAATGATATCTAATGTCGTTGATGAAATAAGAGGGGGGGATTGTAGAGGAGAGAAAGTGAAGGGGAAGTTAAACTAATTGTAAGTAGGGAGGCAAAATATAATTCTGTATCTCAAAGAAAAAGAAAAGGAAAAATTTTTGAAATAAACAAACTTTAGACATTCCAGATGTACAAGATATGAGCCCACTTTCCTAGCAATGAGGATAGCGTATTCATCATGGGTTTCAAAGAAATAGCCCATGAATGTGAAAAGACGCAGAGGCTGGATTAATCAATCAATTGATAATTGATTGAGGCTGGATTATCAATTGATAATCATGAATTGGAATCAGGGAGTGACATCCTTTTGGGAATGGACTAATTGTAATAATAATAATAATTAATAATATTTATTTGCCTGGAGATCTTGGTACATACATGTGCCATGATATATACAGCACATCAATGTTTAGTTACAAAAAAATAAACTAAAAAATAAAAATTACCCATACAGAACATATTTACATAGTTAAATATTCGCCAATAGAATAAAATAAATGTATCAAAAAGAACTTGTTCACCTTAAATTTAAAACTAGACATTTTTTCCAAACTCTTAATTTTTTTTGAAACTTGTTGTATAGTAGTAGTCCCATGTTATGGGGAGAAAGGCTGGTTTTACTGGTTCTTATGAACTTTAAATGCAGATTGCCAGAGTTCCTGGTATATTGGAAGTGAATGAGCCTATCGCTGGTAGCATACAAACCAAAATTGCATTTAGCACAGATGCTGCACTCAGCATGTAAAAACACAGAATTGGGAGAATGGAGAGTTTCTTGAAAAGAGGGTGACATGGAGCTCTAAGGGGTGCACTGTACATCAGTCTCACTATCTTCTTTTGTATTTTAAAAACAACATGAGCACAGGGAGAAGGGCCCCAAAAAGGATGCTATAAATAACATGGGAATAGAACTCACCATAATAGATTGAGATTAGCACTTCATTGTTAACTGTTGACATAATCAAGCAAACAGAAGCACACTGCGCAGTGTTATTTACGTAGACTGGAAACATGGCTATCCCAGCGTACAGGGGCGGATCCAGGATTTTTTTCTGGGAGGGGCACAAGCAAGGCCGTATCCAGGATTTTGTTCTGGGTGGGGCACAAGGATACCTCGTAATACAAAACGAACGCAATGATAATGGGACCGTATTAAAAATCTTGCATATTTTTGAGGGTCTGGGGGGGGCACGTGCCCCCGTGCCCCCCCCCCCTGGATCCGCCTATGCCAGCGTAGACTACTATTGAGGGTAACCCCCAGGAAGGAGGCTTTGTTGCTTCGGGGAATCATTGTACCGTCAGAAAACACTGAAATGTCTGGTAAAGGCTTACCTATTTTTGTTAACCAAGTGGATTACCAATGTGGATTGCAAAGTGTATCTACTGTTGCCAGTTCGAGGAAGCGGACTAGAGGCAGTATTTACTTCAAGACAGTATTTAAAATATTGCAGAAAAGTGCAACATTGAGTGATGATCATCAACTTCGAAGTTGGAGCTGAGAGCTAAGATGTCATAGTTTATTTCTGTCGACGGCTGAAAGTCAAGTTGTAGAAGAAGTGGATCGGCTACAGTTGATTGCTTTATTGCTGTGGTGTTTTCCTGTGGAATAGGTGAGTACCTTTCTTTAATGTATGGTAGAGCATACTGGGTGCTATTTCTGACTTTCACATTTATTAGTGGGCTGTTTAGGTGATAGATTTGTGGAAAAAATTAACGATGTTGTATTTGACCAGAGCCCTTAACCCTTTTGCTGCGGCCCACCTTCCGGAAACCTACCAGTCACATGTGGCATAAGCACTATGCGCATGGCAGGATAGATTTAAAGGTGCGTTCACAGCAGCCTGCCCTGCGAATGTTCCTGGTACTTTCACAGCCGGGGAAAGGTGAAAGATATTGCATGCAAAATCGGAAATGAAGTGGGTGCTGACTTGGGGAGGTAAGGTAGAGTCATAGAGTGTAAACAAGCGATAGTAAAAAGTAAATTTGTAAATGTGTGAAGTATATTATAAAAAGTAAGAAAATGAGGAATTTGTTCAAGAGATGCTGAAGTGTTTGACAGAAGAGAAAAGAGTGGAACAGGAGACAGAAGAGAGAAGTTTGAAATTAGAGGTGGAAGAGAAAATATTTGAGGTAGAAGATGCTGAAAGACAGGAGATTTCAGTTAGAAGTTGAGGAAGTAAAATTTTCCCAAACCAACTTAAACAGTGAGTGTGATGGCTTGGAAATAGAGACTGCTCAGAGGATATTGTCAAAAATCGATTTAACTCGTTAGATGGATAAATTTAATCCTCACGGGGAAAGCAGTAGTTCATACCTGAAGGGCAGGCAGATAGGGCAGGTAGCTAGGAACACCAATTAGTATATTACTTGACAGGTTTACTACAAAGCGTGGTTAATGATATAAATTCCTACGAAAAAGCTGATAGTTATGATTTTGTGAAAAATTTACTGCTTAATAGATACAAACTTAGTTCAGAAATGTTTAGACAGTTATTTTACAAGCAGTCTAAATCAAATGGTATGGCGTGGAGCAAGGGCGGATCTAGGATTTTTTTGGGAGGGGCACCAGCGTCTGACAGCCAAATGGTCTTCTAATACTTGGGATTAAAAATTACCTGCTACAATTACTATAAGAAATATCCCAGATAGCATGCTAAACTTGCAGCAAGCTTGCTGCAAGCTTGTCACGACAAAGTTGCAAGGTTGCAGCAAGCTTGTCATGACAAGCCTGCAAACTTGCGGCAAGCTTGAATCAAACCTCCTAGTTACGCTTTTTCAAACTTGCAGCAAACTTGTCGCAACAAACTTGCAGCAAACCTGTCGGAGCAAACTTGTCGCATCAAACTTGCAGCAAACTTGTCGCATCAAACTTGCAGCAAACTTGTCACATCAACCTTGTCGCATCAAACTTGCAGGATCAAACTTGCGGCAAACTTGTCGCATCAAACTTACCGCAAACTTGTCCCATGAAACTTGCAGCAAACTTGTTGCCTCAAACTTGTCGTATCAAACTTGCAGCATATTGTCACATCAAACTTGTTAATGTTTTGATAAAATTAAAAAAAAAAAACAAGGATGCAAATTGGCTTTGAGGATGTAAAATTAAAAAATCATTTTCTTGAATTCCTGTTTATTTACACATATAATTACATATTTAGAGATTTATTAAATATCTTCATCAGCCTGAACCTCGGCGTGTTTGTTCATCCTGCCAATCCTTGAAGAGAAAATAGTAATTACTCCACGTGAAATGAGGTATAATGTGTCATTTGACAAAAGCAGGGAGGTACTATCATTTGCAAAAGTCTTGCAACAAATCGAGTGGCACCACTTTCGCTCCATTCGTTACATGGTTATCTTATTGGATTTAGAGCCTTATGACTCTTTCCACAAGATTGAAGCCAAATCCTAAGATCCGAGTGTCATTTGATATGTCACTCATCTTCCGTATATTCCATGGTAACACAATAAGCTACACAATGCAACCCAATCAGCACAAGATTCTTCCGCACATACACAATGGAACACACTTAGCACTATGACATGCGCTGGTCTAGGGATTTTCAATTTCAGATTATTATTATGTACATGACATACACAAATACAATTCTTCACTATGCACACAGAACAATTTATATGATTTAGATGCATAAATCACTTCCTTCATGTTATCGGATATCGAGAAATATTACTTGACGAAATGGAAAAGGCACACCTCTCAGAAATGAAATTCAACACTGTCATCACAGGGCTATCCAGCAACTGAACTATATTCATGGTGGCTTCGCACTGATCCGAAATTTTCTCCACCTTCAACTATTAATTACGTCATGCCGAACGTCTAAAGACACGAACTCTTCCTGCAGTTAGTACCTACATGACCGCAACTCCCAACTTGTTTATTCTCCAAACAATGAATCAAATACAACCGGTATAGTGATGCATCGTGTTAATCGCGCGTGTGAATGCTAGCGGTTATTCATGATGACATCGTACGGAATCCAGAATAATTCTTCGCTTCGAGAGCATTGTCATATGTAACATGAAGCGAGGGATATGAGACTAGCCCACTTCGCCAAGGGCATACTCAGGATCATAACTGAGGGGGGGTGGGGGTCAAGCCATGGTCTTGAGGGAGGGGGGCAAACCAAGTTGTGACATTAGTTTTTGAGATTATTTCCTGTCGAATTAAATTATTAATTGTCGATTTCTGGCCACCATTAAATTTGAATGACCACTATCTGGGTATAAACCTTAATGGTAGCTCGGAAAGGACTCACGAACAGGTCATCGTGACACGGGAGGGAGACGTAGGAAAGTTTGAGATTATTTTTATACTCGTATTTGACTGGATTAGAGAAGTGAAAATATTGAAG
Source organism: Ischnura elegans (assembly GCF_921293095.1). Classification (NCBI taxonomy): domain Eukaryota; kingdom Metazoa; phylum Arthropoda; class Insecta; order Odonata; family Coenagrionidae; genus Ischnura; species Ischnura elegans. The sequence continues at coordinate 101,211,233 of NC_060248.1, read as the reverse complement.
AAATTACGTATATGGAACCATAGATTACTACGATAGTTCTCATCCCAAACGTTAATAATGATGAGCAGTTACGGACCTGTAAAGGAAACTTTATAACACTGGGAATCATATTCACCACTGATTCTGATTGGAGTTCCCTCAAGGGAAACGCAATGATTCGTCCTACCGTGCTAACAACGTAGGATTCCCGTCGAACGATCATTTAAATTAGAAATTGTAATTAAAAAATGCTCAAATTCAATATTTGGTATTCTCTTAACACACATGTAAAAAATAAAAAAAACTTTAAAACAAAATACAGGTTTGAGGAGGACAAAAAAATTTGGGAATTGGAGGGAATCAAACGCTGCTCCTCCGATTACAAGCCGAGAACTCTTCCACTGCGCTATTCAGACTTCAATTGTCGAGGATGGTAATTCTGATAATTTATCTTAATAGTAACATGAGCTGCTGTCATATGCTTCCCAATTGAAAGATTTTTGAACAGAATAATCACTTTCTCAGTATTTCAGTCTTTCATTCGTTTATGTCTTTATAGCCTGAATACGGAGGCTTTCACATACTTTACGTTTCCGCTGGTTAGTATAGGAATATTATGATGTTGCTGCTCGAGTCGCCTGCGGCTTCGGTATCATGGTATCGTCCTTATAAGTTATTATTATTTGTTATTATGTTTCTAAATCGGTATTTGTAAATCTAATGAACAAGCTTATACATTCATTTCAAACAGAAATTCTGTTAAGATTTGCTTACGTCCTACTTGAAAGGTTTTATGAAATGAGCTGCAGTTCCACCGATGTCAATCCTGCCCTAAACATAAAACGTATTGCCAACAAACACATTTCCTAATACCATATAACCTACTTAATACATGTAGAGAAGTAAATTAATGATGCTAAGTAAGTATCATAATTATCCCTAATTCATCAGAGCATTATTTAAAAGATTGCAGGTTAATGTAATAACTTAATCATCAACGATATAGCAGCTTAAAATTATTATATGCATTCACACTTATTTAGCAGCGCAACATATTATCAAACAATACCTGTTGAAATCCGAAAATCATTGAAAAAGACTTTCAGCAGGAATTAAGCTTTCGTCGTCATATCTTGAATACATGGAAAGGAGTACCTCTCTACCGGTTGACGGATGTCACTCTCGAGAACTCTGTTATTTATGCACGTCACGGTCGAGAACTCTGTTGTTATTTATGCAACGATTAAAGCCCATTAGCTTCACTAATTTCATATTTTTTGTGTTTGCTCAGATATTTATACGATGAAACATTTGGAATATCAAAGCTTCCTCATATCTTATGTCATAGATATAGTATTTTAAAAATCAACTCGAGTCAATAAATGTTAACAAAAGTCCACCATGTTCACAGTGAGCCACTCGTGATTTCCAGCTCTCTGAAAAGAGCTAAGATCACTCAAAAAGAGCCAAGCTACAAACTTTTCAAAATCTCTCCGAGGAATTACCCTCGATCTTTTCTCCTGCATAAAATGCTATAATGTGTTTGGGGGAATATCATGAACATTAATTCACTTAAATAGAAGCGATCAAATCTCGAGACTGAAAAGGATTTTAAAAAACCTCACCCACACAATGACCCGTTCTCCATACATTGAACCATGAAGACTAGTGTTGGATTGCTGCACACACCCTAAAACCATACATTTTCCGGGCACAATCTTTGTGGTGCAAAAGTGGCGCCGCTCGATTTGTTGCAAGACTTTTGCAAATGATAGTACATTGAGAAATTATTAACCGATATTCCAAAATGAATAAGCAATCATATTTAAGATGTCCATTGTACCCCCACATTGTCACATTGTACCCCATGGAACATTATAGATTAGTGTATACCTAACATAAGAGGGAATGGAAAATATGAAGAAAATGTCTGATGATGATCGAATTAATGTGGCAGAGAAATGAGAAGCAACAACTTACTTTCTCATTTTCCTCACTTTAGCCTGGTTCAGCCAATCACTTAAACAACCCTTCAGCGACACATCCGACGCCTCAGGGTAGATCCTTCTGCATACACCTATGAAATAATAAAAAACATACTTAATGTCACTTGATGTAATATGTTAAAAGTTCATTTCAATGATCAATTATTATAATAATCTTAGAATATCTTATTGAATGCACTCACGAAAAATAACAGGACACACAGATGTGCTGTAAAAAGATTTCTTTGCTGAATTCTTCAGCGGTTTGCCCGTTAGAGAGTACAATTCTGCCACATCATCACTTATGAGACGACGCAGTATATTTTGAAGCAGTGCTCGTTCATTTTTCCCACCAACTGCTACCAAACATTGCGTCTAGAGATAAAAAAGACCAGATCAATGAAGAGTTTACATGTAATACAAGAATAAAAAAAATCATGTTCACAGCCAGAAGAAAAATTCATAAAATTGTAGTACGTGTGCATACTGACCGAATTCTTCTGAAGTTTGCCTGTTAGGGAATACAGCTCTGCTACATTGTCATTCTAAGACGACGCAACATATTTTGTAGAAGTGCTCATTCATTTCTTCTACCAACTGCTACCAAACATTGCATCTAGAGATAAAAAAAGATCAGATCAATTAAGAGTTAACAGCTAATACAAGAATAACAAAAATCATGTTTACAGCCAGAAGAAACATTCACCAAAATAATTAACACAATTGTCATGGTTAGTATGCACATGTAGTATGTGTGCACAAGTGCATATGAAATTACAAAAATCCAATCATACCAAAACTGTTTAATATTTCATTGGATAATAATCCATATGCACTTCAAAATTATGTTGTACTTGACTATTTTTATAGCACTTTGAATTCCAAACACCTACGAATGTCTGGCGAGCTCCAAATTTACATGGATTTTGAAACTTTCTGGCAAAAACTTAATTGTTCTTTCATTAACCCTAGAGTGGTGACGTGAATTTTTGGTTCACGAGTGGTGACGTCGGTCTCCTGGACCGATGTGGTCTCTTATGCTGTTTGGAAGATTAATTGAGATAAATTACCTTGAATTGGCTTCATAACACGATATTGTATTGCTAATTTTAAATATTTATTTAACATTTTCATTACATACACAATTTTTTTCAACTTTTATTCATTTTTATGTTGAAGAACAGGAAGAAATATTTATACATCGGCATCTTTTCAGAAGTGCACAAAAAAACTGACACACAGCATTAATAAACAATAGGGTTAATTTTAATTACATGCCATACATCAAAAACATATTCAATCATACATAATCAGGAATCTGAATTTTTGGCATAACACCTTTCACATAGCAAGGTTACATGTTCAAGGCAGAGAAATGAGTTGCAAATTTTACAAGAGTATCGTGTTTTACGATTCCTCTTACTGTCACAATATTTTCAGCGCCCAATCTGCCCTTCAGTAGGATTAGGAGGTAATTCTGATGGCTTAATGGTTAGTAGTTCATTTACCCGTAAACGAGTGATTCGTGGTATGTTTTCCATAGATGCACGATTCCTAAGATGTTTTTCAATCAGGGAAAATGCAATTCCTTCAATAAATTTACGCCATACAAGGCTTTCTTTCTTATTGTTTATAGTGTATATTATTTGAGAGTTTATTGTTGATATATTTAATAATGAATAAAACACGACCATTTGCCAACGCCTTGTTGGTCTAGCGCTATTGTAGTTAGCACATAACCTATCCACTACATCTACTCCACCTTTTGTGCTGTTATAGGTCAAAATGATATCAGGTTTTTTAGTTATTGCATCCACTTGGTCATAGTCGTGCATGCTTGAAATCAAAAGAACATTTTTTTCTTTTCTGGGGACATACGAAACTAATGTACAATTTTTCCTAAAACCAAACAGACATGATTTCACTTTACGTCCCTTTTCTTGAACGAATTCTGGTGGTAAGCCGCGTTTATTTTTTCTGATTGTGCCCACTGAAGTCAGCTGATAGACATTCAGCAGTCTCTCAAGAAGCTCAATGCTAGTGAACCAGTTGTCCATGGTAACATTACGGTTAGTGTAATAAATTGGCTTACACAAGCGTTCAACCACGGCAAATGCTCTATTGTCCATTGAATACTAGGGTGGTGTGAAAAAACTCAAGTTCCAAATTTCGTATCGTAATAGTGCGGAAAAGTTGCGATACGTTAGTACAAGAAAAACAAAAAAAGAATTATTAAAATCGGACGTCATCTTCCGATCCCGCAAAGCACCTGAAAAAATGAAAAAAGTGAAAAAAATTGTTTTTTTTCCGTTGTAAAAAAATTAAATTAAATTAATATCTTTTAACGCTGTAGCAAAAAATGATCACAAATAGAATAGGGTATTATTTATATATGAATATTTATGGCGTTTAACTGTTATTACCGATCACACAAGATCATTAAAAATGTATAAATTTTGCAATTTCGCCTATTTTTCAGAGTTTTGTAATAATTATTTGAGGATAATTTTTGAAAAGTTTTAATTAGCTCTTTAGATCAAAAATGACAATAAAATTGACCACTACAATTGAAAGGCAAAATTGCATTTTAAAAAGGCAGCATGTTAACCCTATTGAAACCGAAAGTGAAGATGCTGAGGTTTTAAATGACGCAACGCAAAGTTAGATCAAGGAGAAATTTGTTGACTAGGAAGATTACATGCCTAGTACATCCAAAAAAATATAAATCACCATGGCAAATGAGGGTAAAATTCCAAAGTACAGCTTTTAATTGTCATCAATACGGGGTGTTTCACCTTACAGCTGCTGCTATAGTATCAAGTGTACTTGTAGACATTGGTGTTATAACTGAAGAATATACTTCTATGTTTATTGACCGATGTAGAATTAAAAGGGAAAAGAAAAATATTATAAGCGATTTACAGCAAATCCATCTTGATTTAGGTGAGCTACACGGTTATACTTTGACGGAAGGGTAGACAATACCATAGTAATAGAAATGATTGAATCGAAGGAGTGCTGTCGGACAGTTATAGCGGAACACCATTCTCTAATAAAAGAACCGGCTTTTGTGTATTTGAGTTATGTTTCTCCAAGCTCCGGGTCTGCCAAAGATATAGCGGTCTCCATACTATCTTATCTCTCTGATCAAGGAGTATCATTAGAGTTCTTAGAGTTAGTTTGCTGTGATGGCACGAACATCGGAAAGGTTGCATTATTAGAAAGCTCGTAAAACACCAATAACACCCGCTACGGTGGGCAGTTGGGTTACTTCATTTCATTGAATTACTTTTGTCATCATCATCATTAGTCAACAATCCTAAGATTGGTTTGACGCAGCTCTCTATTTCTCTCTCCTATCCGCTAATCTCTTCATAGCTACATATTTATTCTCTTTTACATCCTTTATAACCTGTCCGATATAACTCATTCGGGGCCGTCCCTTGCCCTTTTTTCCTTCCACTTGTCCTTCAACGATTGTCTTCATCAGACCATCGTGCCTGAAAATGTGGCCAACTAAGTTGTCTCTTCTTCTGCTTAATGTTTTTAGGAGGCTTCTTTTTTCTCTTATTCTCCTTAGCACTACTTTTGTCATATTTTTCAGTATTAAGATGGTGAAACAAGTGGCCAAAAATCATTTAGTGGGCCAATTGGACTAATATGAATGGTTATGGAAAGCTTCCAAACTGCATGCCCAAACAATTGAATGTGAAATTCTACAAGTTGATAGATAAATTTTGAGCAAGGACCAAAGATACCTTATTGCATTAGTAAAGCAATCACAAGTGGCGACTTTCCAAATGACTTAGCAAACCGGGATACTGGACCATTTTCACATGCAAGATGGCTCGTGTGAACAGAGCAAAGGAAACCTCTCGATACATACCTGGATATTAAAATAAATTAGTTTTCCCAGTTATTGAACGGAACTCTAACTTTGATCACGAAGAGAATGTATTGATGGCGATGGTTTTTTATTACAGAAGGCATATTGGAGAGCTAGGGCTAAAAAGAGTATTTAAAGCCAGACAGACTTAACCAAAAGGCAAACCTATCGTGAACTTCATTACTCTTACCATGAACTTCGAAATAACTGGCCATATAGAATTGATTGACTGGAATGTACTCAAACTATCTACTCCACCTCTTCTTATGAGAATAATTGCTAATGAAGAAATAGCTTCCTTCATTGAATCTGGCGATAAACAAGATTGGGATATTATAACTTCCCATATCACACGCAAGCAATGGAGCCGTGTGTGAAATTGGTAACGGAGGCATCCCTTAAGCTTTGTGGCTATCGATCCAGAGATGGATTTATTAGGGCTAATTCAAATCAAGGTCCATTATGCCAGACCTTACCACTAAATCGCAGTACAAAGTAGTTTTCAAAAGTTAAAATTTAAAAGAAGGACAAAAAATTTAAATATTGTAGAAGCAGTAACCCTCATTGGTTGGATGGATGGAGGGTGTGGGTAGGACTCAAAGTGCAGCCACCTCCCCGCCGTTAGTTCTGGGTTGTTTAAATATTATTAAATCATATAAAAACAAAGGAAGAGCTGCATAATCAAACATGTATTTTAGACTAAAATATTACCTTAAGTTATTATGACACAACCCTGAAAAATAGGCGAAATTGCAAAATTTATACATTTTTAATGATCTTGTGTGATCGGTAATAACAGTTAAAAGCCATAAATATGCATATATAAATAATACCCTATGCTATTTGTGATCATTTTTTGCTACAGCGTTAAAAGATATTAATTTAATTTAATTTTTTCACAACGAAAAAAAAAACAATTTTTTTCACTTTTTTCATTTTTTCAAGTGCTTTGCGGGATCGGAAGATGACGTCCGATTTTAATAATTCTTTTTTTGTTTTTCTTGTACTAACGTATCGCAACTTTTCCGCACTATTACACCACGAAATTGGGAACTTGAGTTTTTTCGCACCACCCTATTGAATACGGTCCTTCGGGTTGTTTTCCAACGTAAACCTCTAAGTTGGACGTGTAATGCATTTTTGCATCGCAGAGAGCAAATATTTTTATTCCATATTTGGCGGGTTTATTTGGTATATACTGACGAAACCCACAGCGACCTCTAAATGCCTCCAACTTCTCGTCTATGGTAGCCTGGGCAGATAAGCTGAAATTATTTTTGCAGTTTTCAACAAACAAATCAAATATCTCTCGCACGGGGGCAAGCTTATCAACTTTACGTATTTCATTTCTAGTTTCTTTGTCATCAAAAGTTAGATGACGCAACAGAAATCGGAAATGCTGAAGTGACATGACAAGACGAAATATTTCAATTGAATTGCCTTTGGTACTGAAGAGGTCTTCGGCGTTTTGGTGATTACTTTTATTGATACCACAAAGCAGCAGCAATCCCATTAGTGCTTCAATTTCATGAACATTAGTAGGTCTTGCGTACGTGCTACGCCCGTAATTAGGAGAAACCTTATCAATGACTTTGTTAGTACAATCGGTAATCATATTTATTATTGAACTATCAAAGAAACATCGCCATGATTCTATAGCACTTGTTATTCCTTTCGTTTTCCCTCTAGGCCCAGGTAATGGTGTAATTATATTTTTTGAACGCGTTCTTACGCTTTGTTTTGGTGCCTTCTTTCTCCATATGGTGGTCCCATCTTTCCCGGTGAAGATATCATCCTCTTTCATTGCTTCTCCGTCGTCCATGTCCCAGTCTTGCTCCGAGTCACTGCTCAAGTAAAAATTTCTCCCTTGAAACAGAGCTGATTCTGGGCTGAAACTCCACTGAATGCGCTCAAACTGCCTTGAAACAACCTTGTCACTGCACTGCACTGCCTTGTCCTCTACAAGAAAAGGAGCACTCAACTGAAACTCTGATGCCATTCTCCCTTGCAAGTCCATTGAATTTGAACTGCTTCTCCCTTGCTGCATATGTGCCCCACTGATACTGAACTGGACAAAAGGCTCAGGCCAGGCCGAATTTATGACACCACTGCGTCTCTCTTGCCGCATTTCTTTACTGCCTTGCCACAGAGCTGCGGCAGCATTGGGTATCCCCTCTCCCTCATGGATTTGAACTGCTTCTCCCTTGCTGCACATGAGCTCTACTGGCACTGAGCTGGACAGTAGGCTCAAAGGCCAGGCCAACTTAATAACTCCACTGAATCTCTCTTGCCGAATGTCTTAACTGCCCTGCCACAGAGCTGCTGCAGCATTTGGGTATCCCCTCTCCCTCATGAATTTGAACTGCTTCTCCCTTGCTGCGCGTGTGCTACCCACCGTAAGTTTTGCCAACATACGGAACCCTTCTACCGGACATATACGCGACCCCTGTTTTCAGCGGCAATGTATTTTTTTACTTTAGCTTTTGGCAACACGTATATCTTTTCCCACGCGTCAAGCTGTCGGTTGCCGTTATTTCTCTCAAGTTGCAAGGAGCGAAAGACGAGTGGTGAGCGTGGGTTTTAGCATGAAAAGATTGATGGCATAAATATTTTCCCGGTACTTCGACGTTTGTTAACGGCAAGAATTAATCGAAATTATGGTGAAGGGGAGAACGAGGTCGGTGGTGGTGACTGCAGCCATAATTGGAGGTAAGCGTTTTAACTTCTCTGATGGCATGTTTGTTCCTTCCATGTTTAGCCATGAGAACGTTGACGTTGAATTCGTGTTTTAATCCAGGCACGTTTAAGGATTTCAAGCTCCTTTTTCGGGGGTCATGCAGCCAATAACGAATTCTTCTTTCAACGCGTTGGCGACTGCCGTCCACTTTTCCTGCCTCATGGATACCCCGGACGAGGAGGATAATACACCGACCGGTCATCAATGCCGCGCCGTCCGTTAGTCATCTTGCGGAGGACCGGAATCAGTGAGCTCGAGCGGGCTTTCGAATAAATAAGGAATGTTTCGCTATAGTGCAATGTATATTTACTGCTTATACTTATTAGTTACTGCTGAATGTTTTGGAATCTTACGTGGTTTTCGTTTGGAGTTCACACATAGCCTAAGTAACGAGTCATCGCTTCGTTTTTCATTTAACTATGATGCAAAGCGCATGCTTCCTCAGTGATAATTTAAGTTTTGCTTTCTATAATTTGAATGGTTCACATTAATGCACCATATAACTAATAAGCCAAGTAAAGGAGAGTTTTTCATGTGCAATTTTGCTAATTTGATTTTGAGTTAAGTCGTTTGTGACTCTCATCAGTCATGTTTCTTCTCTTTTTCAGGAGCATCTAACTTCCATGACTTCTTTCATTTGGAATATTTTTGTATGTGCTTTTAACAGTCATTAATTTATTGATGTATTTTCATGTTCTAATAAATTGTGTCTTGAAAAATGTTGTGGTCATTGCAGTTATAATAACTATTGTTGATCGCAATCACCTATCCACCCTTTATCTCTCATCATGCATGCAAAATTGTGGGAGAAATCTGTTATGTGATCATCCACTGTTGGCTGGGTTGCGCAAGTTGTTAATTGACTGTGTTTCATATGATTTGACAAGGGAATTTTAATGGATTGGGTAGGGGAAATGTATTCAGCCAAACAAGGGAGTTTCAGCCTGGCATACAAGGGAGTTTCAGCCTAACTATCCCATGGAGTTTCAGTCTAGCTGTCCAAGGGAGTTTCAGTCTAGCTGGTAGCCAAGGGAGTTTCAGTGTAGTTAGTGGCCAAGGGAGTTTCAGTTTAGTCAGCCAAGGGAGTTTCATTGGAGTAGCTGGAGTTCTTAATTGCACTGCTACTGCACTGCCATCCCTCTCCCAAACTCCACTGGTTTGTTTCAATTTCAATGCAGTTTCAGCATAGATGCAAGGCAGTGAGTTTCAAGGTAGTTTCAGCCCAGTTTCAGTCAAGTTGCAAGGGAGAAATTTTTACTTGAGTGCTCTCTTCTCGCACCTCCAAAAGATCTTCTTCGTCATCGTCGTCGTCATCAAAATGCAGGGACTCTTGTGGTTCTCTCTCTACTTCGGACAGCAACCGTGACACCCGCTGTTGTTCCTCTTCATAACTCATCACTCCAACTAATTTCAGTAATAAAAACATATTTAGAGGAAAATTGGATGCAACATATGGAAGAGTAATGTACAGCATGAGGTATAAAAATTCAAAGGTAAAATAGCTGCGTAGCGTACTCACCAAGTTAGATAAGTGCAGTCTGAGCTGTCGCAAGAGTTGCAAAAGGAGATTCACAGAAAAGAGTAGATGGGCAGATTTTACCCTGTCGAGATAATGATAAAATTATAAGTTATTACATATAATGCCATTCATCTCGTTCATTTATTATGAACCAGAGAAAAGTACTAACCAAAATAAATAAATTATTTGCGTGGAGATAATAAGCAATTTCCAATGAATGCACTTCAAAATATATAACGTACCTGTTAGTGTCGTTGTGCTTGGATGTTTTTCCTGGACAGCGGCGTCGTTCCACAAGCAGGTCTAACAACTGCGCGCACACAGTGACTGACTCGTGGAAAAAGGATTCCTTGGCCTTATATAGGGTACATGTAACTTCCAAGACTTGAAATTTGAATCCAAGTGATGGTGAAAGCGTCATCATTGTAATCTATTCTCATGATACATCAATGTTACACTTTCGGTCTGTGAGACCGGGCGTCACCACTCCGGCAACAAAGTAAAATTTCAGAGCATGAGTGGTGACGTGTGGTCTCGCAGACCGAAAGTATCAATAAGTATCAAATTACTCTGACGAAGTGATTTTTTCGGTCATGTATCGGAAGAGCAGCGTGAAATAGGAAGCTACTGAAAAGCATTAACTGTAACATTATATACTTCGCTTGAGACACCGATGAGAATTAATCTTCGGTCTGTGAGACCGGGCGTCACCACTCTAGGGTTAAAAAATCATACATTGTTTGAATCAGGATGGTAGCACACAAATTATCATTATTCACTGACCAACTTAGGCTCAAATGAGGGATCTCCACCTATCCTATGGCAGAGTTTGATGAAATCCTCATCCGCTGTCAAAGGCAATTGGCTGAAATTCATCTCCTCCACAGTAGCATCCTTTCGCTTTGGGTCACAAGCCAATAAAGCATCTACTTTCCTCTCCAAGTGTGAAAACCCAGGTGCCATTTCTCCCATCCACATGAGGAGCTGGCTATTCTGTAGTTTTAATTTTTCTGCAACCTGTAAATATAAAATTGTTATAAATACACTAATACCGATTGATTTGCTTACTACATTAGCAGACTTGGTACTTAATCATCATAAATCCTGCCTACATGCCTATCAAACAGGTGCTAACAATAGATTTTAATATACTACTAATTTTTCTATCAAAAAACACGAGTAATTGATTAATTAACAAAAAATTTAAGGATTGCAATCTTATTGCACAGAAACAGCTAAGAAACGTTTTACTTATGCCCTTGAGTGCAACATGTCTGTTAAAAATGTACTGGCAGAAATGTACGATGTATACATGGGCATTTGCAGAAAAATATACTAAAGCACAAATCAATGGCTAAATTATAATGATAGGAGAGAGTTCAACTGATGGCTATGTTTAGAACAGCTTATTAATTGCTATTATTCTTCGACATATTCCAAATAGTTACTCATTTTCAAGAAAAATCTTTCGTAAATGAGTTAATTGAGGTTGAGACTAATGTTTTAATGTCATAAAGAACTGTTAACAAAGTGGCTTCTACTGCGAGAACCCTGATATTTCAACTTTAACCGTCTGAATGGATTCTTTTCACTATGCCAGCGAAAGCAAAGACCATGCTAAATTGTAATTACCCTGAGAATAAAATAATGAATAATCTTAAATGATTATTGGATAGTAATTAGCGGTTCATTAATCATACATAAGTATCGAATGGAAAAAAATGTTCCATTTACTTACAATTACATAGAGCACAGCAGAGAATCTCTTCGTGACGCTAAAAGCCACTGTTTCCGGGAATTCAAAAACTTATTCAGGCGTTGATTTGTTGCATGAAACAGCATACTTCCAATCCCTTTTTGCCAGTATTTACTACGAAGCACGGATTATTTTCTTCTTCCATAGCATACTTCAACGTAAATTTGCTTGTAACGTAGCCTACGCTTGTAAGCACAGCCATGCACAATCACAAAATATCAGTAACCGCAAGTAACCGTTAGGTCACGTGGTACACAAGACGGCCGCCGGGCGTTTTGGCGCGAGTTCAAAATACGATTTTTAATCCAAAATATTAAAATAAGTTCGTAATATAATGGGAAACTTTTTTTAACTTGAGTTTTTTATGAATATGAAGATAATTATATCAAATAACATTATATTGTTATATTACTATAGTTCTCATTAAGTAAATATTATTAAAACCTTACAACCAAGCTTCCAGTTTTATCGTTGAGCTGGCATAATGGAAGTAATTGTTTTTAGCATAGATTTCAAATGGACCCTTTCGCATACATTTTTGTATGCACACTGTATTCACTTGTGTACATTTTATACCGTGTACACACTGTATAAAGTACTATATAGGCTCTAAAAATATACATAAAATGTGTAAATTGTTCACATCCCGTATAGAAATTGTGTAAAAAACATATTTCGCCATATCACCTGAAAGGCACCCTCAAGGCGCCTTTTGGAGGCAGTTTCTTAAGTGGGATATTAATCCAAGAAAATGTATTTTTAAATCTAAGCAATTCTCATCCCTGCTTGAGGGTGATCTCATGACTGAGTTTTCAGACCAGAAAATATTTCCACCTTGACATGGCAATGGAAAATCAATATGGGTAGCTTGACATAGGCAAGGAAAAGTCAAGCTTGACGTAAGCTTACATGCTATGTGGGTAGTAGCAGGTTTGATATGGCAAGTTTGCTGTAGGTGTGATACGGCAAGTTTGCTGCAAGTTTGATATGGCAAGTTTGCTGCAGGTGTGATATGGCAAGTTTGATATGGCAAGTTTGCTGCAGGTTTGATATGGCAAGTTTGCAGCAAGTTTGATATGGCAAGTCTGCACCAGGAATGATATGACAAATCTGCTATGGGTGCAATATGGCATGTATTCTGCAGGTGTAATGTACTATTCTACAGCTTGTATGTGTTCACATAACTTGTAAGCTTTATTCAAGCTTGTACATAACTTTTTGAATGCTATGTACATAGCTTTCAAGCCAGAATAGGTTTGTCACGGCAAGTTTGCTGCAAACTTGCCACGACAAGGTTTGCCGTGACAAGCCAATGACAAGCCTATGACAAGTTTGCTGCAAGCTTGCATGCTATCTGGGATATGTACTGTTAATTTTAATATTAAAGTGCTGAAATGTAAATATTTATAAATTTTATCGATACCTCCAATGCACAAATGCTCAATAATCGCCCACCGATTCAAATCCACTCATCTAGTACTACTAGGGGTACTAGATGAGTGGAATTGATTCATTGGGCGATTGTTGAGCGTTTGTGCAGTGAAGGTTTCGTTATATAAAAATACAAAATTTATTAATATTTGTATTAAAAATCTTGTCTATTTTTTAAGCGTCTCGGGGCAGGGGGAGAATTTAGCAGAGTGTGACTGATCAAATGGAAAGAGAAGTACCCATAAGTACATAGATAGTCCAGTCTCGTCTAGTTGGAGTAGGGTGTGGGAGTCTGTAAATCACCAATTGAGGAGGTCCCTTCTCTTATTTTATAACTTAATTTTTTCCTAGGATCTCCTCTGCAGCCATGCACATATATATGTACTTGTTTTACCATGCTTCTTTTTTTAAACATGCCTATGTATCTTCTTCAACAGTCTTATTTTCATCTGTTTTGTCAGAAACTAGATGTCTATTGTTTTCAATTGTTAGTTTTTTCCAATCGATATTTAGGCTTTATTCTCCAGTTTCATAATCAAAATCTGGCATTTACTCATGACTGAATTATGTTCAGAGTCTATATCAGGACTAATTTATCCTCTGTAGACTTTTATTTGGTTTTTAAACCTACTTATAACACAAATGAAGTTATTTATTGGTGGCGTTTATGATCCCCAAGTGCCTCCTTAGTTTTTATTGTTATCGATGTTGCTTGAACTAGATATGTTCATTACAAACTGATTGTGGTTGCAACACACTACAAGTTGATCTCTTCTTTCTTATTCCTTCCCAACTCCATATGGGCTAACCGCTTCTTCATCAGTACCCTCCCCAATGACTGCATTTCAGTCACCCATTAAATCATCCTTTTTGATTCCTTTCGTGACATAAGTCCATTCCTCATATATTTCTTCTTTTCGGCTGGCGTGTACATTAGGGCGGATCGCAAAAATCGATTTTTTTCAAATCCATCTGGCCCAATGAAAAAAAGTTGTGGGACCGATCAAAAATAAGGCCTGAAAAATTTGAGACCCGTACGTGAACCCCTGACCCTCGCTCAAATGCAATTTAGGGGGGGGGGGGGTCAAAATTCGAAAAATATAATATTTTATGGTCATTCCCTATAGATTTTGTCGAGTTACTGCCCTTATAGGGCAAAAATTTCGTGCATTTTGACGTATCTACCACCGTTTAGCCACAAAATGCCTAATTTGAGTCCGCGTCCGCGAAGAAAATATTCCAACGCCCACGCAGCGTCGCGGATACCAGAGCCGCAGGCCGATCCCTTCCCCTCCACGCTCGCTTCTCCCCGTCCCACGCCTCTAACACAGCAAAATTCATCCCGCGCATGCTGCTAGGAGGTCGTTTATCTTTGATAATATAAATCAGAAGATGGTAGAAGGTAAAAAGCTATGCGTAGTGAGACGACTTGTCCCTTATTTGGCGCCTCGTCGGCGTTAAACAAATCGATGTTACCAACTTTTAGAGAAGTGATGAAATAATTTTAGACCTACGTACGCAGGAAAGGAGCCTACGGTCTATGAAGAGGCCACTGGAGTGGCTATAAAGGTTTGGGAACTTAGGTTATGCACTTCTATTCCGGTATTGTGCGACAGCTGTGACTAAATGGATGAATAAGGTTGAAGGCCGCCGGCGTACCCTCCCCGCTCCCCCCTCGAACGCCCCAGATGCAACAAAATTCACACCAAGTGCGTCTTTCTTCGTTAGTCTTACTAATATTTGATGTATCAGCATCGTCCAGTGAGGAACAATCACGAAGGAATTACTCAATTACCTGCTTTCCAGTCTGTATTTCTTATGTTAGTGTCATTCCTCGTCTTTTGCTGCTGTCAACAAAGTTTTGGTAAATTCTTTCGCGAATCTCTCGCCCGTGTGTATAATAAAAGGAATATTGAAATTTAAATTTGAACTTTCATCAATAGATTTTTAAATTCCACAGCGCTAAGCTCAGATATAGCCGAAGGAACCGGAGTCTCTCTCTAATATATCATCAGCCTTTATGTCGATATTAAAATCCAGCAATTAAAAAAATTTCGGATTGGTCGCCAAACGCATCCTTGCAGAAACGCAAATTGGGTCCCTAGATTACCCTCCCAACGTTTATGTCGCAAATCCAAGTCAACATAATACAATTAGCAAATAGACCACTGTAAGGGATGAAATACGATTTGATGCTTTCCCGGCGAATGATGTGGGTACACTCTTTTCGGGGTTCAACAGTATTTATCCCTTGGTATTAGCCCAGAGTCGGAGCTTGAAATGTTGGCCATTATGGAAAAATTAACCCGGTGGGAATCCCGAGAAGAGTTTACCAACACCGCAAGGGATGTTGGAATTATGCTTATAGCAAAGGGATGATGCCTCCTTTTTGGGCGGTATTCGCTTGGTACCATCATAATGAAATCCTTCTTAATTTTGTGTATCTACTTTTCACTTGGAAAGAAATCGATAATCGCAGACTTTATGACTTTTGCTAATCCTCCGACGGGGGAGGCAAACCTCTAAAAGTGGGACCCTGTTTCTTCAACTAACACCACACATTCCCTTCTAAACTTTTATTGATAAGTCCTCTTGCCTTTTTTCATCAGACAAGAGTATAGTCTTTCATTCCAATAAAAAAGGCCCTTTAATGACACCTATCTTTTCTTATTCACAGTAATTAGCATCTTTTTCTGTCTACGTAAGTAATTCTGGTACACTAGCTTTGATATATCTTACGAAGTTATGACTTTTGCGTCAGCTAAAGTTGCGGGAACGATCATTGCTGTTGCTTGGTTCTTGCATATACCACTATCACAGTTGACAGACGCATTTCTCCGAAGAAGTTCCAATTTGAGGTTATAGTCCATAATGTTTATTTCATGAGGAAAGTAGAGATACAAATCGGCTAATTTCTCGCCAGTTTAATTTTCTTCGGATGAATTGATGAAGAAAATTTTTGATACTATTTTCCCGTACAAGAATTGACGATAATGACTCAACGCTCTCCCACGATTCCCTTTTTTCCTCAGTTGTTGAGTTTCTTTAGGGTTCAATCCAGCAGCCATCATCTTTCTTTTCGTCAGATTGTCTCTCAAAATACTTCTCATTGGGGGAACCTTATGCTCCTCCATGCACTTACACGCAAAATTATCGCATAATTTAAAATGTTCCTTTAAAATTGTTTGAGCCTTATACTTCATTAAAACCCTACTTTTGGCCTATTACGACTTTCCGTAAGTTTTAGTACTTCCTGTGGTACCGCTAAATCCATTTAGTCACCTTCATAATGGAAGAGAAGCGCGTCACCATAGTTCGCACACCTTTATAGCCACTCCAGCGGCCTCTTCATAGACCGTAGGCTCCTTTCCTGCGTACGTAGGTCTAAAATTATTTCATCACTTCTCTAAAAGTTGGTAACATCGATTTGTTTAACGCCGACGAGGCGCCAAATAAGGGACAAGTCGTCTCACTACGCATAGCTTTTTACCTTCTACCATCTTCTGATTTATATTATCAAAGATAAACGACCTCCTAGCAGCATGCGCGGGATGAATTTTGCTGTGTTAGAGGCGTGGGACGGGGAGAAGCGAGCGTGGAGGGGAAGGGATCGGCCTGCGGCTCTGGTATCCGCGACGCTGCGTGGGCGTTGGAATATTTTCTTCGCGGACGCGGACTCAAATTAGGCATTTTGTGGCTAAACGGTGGTAGATACGTCAAAATGCACGAAATTTTTGCCCTATAAGGGCAGTAACTCGACAAAATCTATAGGGAATGACCATAAAATATTATATTTTTCGAATTTTGACCCCCCCCCCCCTAAATTGCATTTGAGCGAGGGTCAGGGGTTCACGTACGGGTCTCAAATTTTTCAGGCCTTATTTTTGATCGGTCCCACAACTTTTTTTCATTGGGCCAGATGGATTTGAAAAAAATCGATTTTTGCGATCCGCCCTAGTGTACATGTGTGTTATCACATATCTATAGGTTTAGTGTCCATGTTAACTATAATTGCCCAAACACTGTATTTTACATTTAATTTTACTGTTTACTTATCTCTACTCACACAGTATCACTCCTGCTCTTCCTTGGCCAAACCTGTCTTTTACAGTTCTAGTGTGTTAATAGTATGATTGTTCCTTCTTCAAAAATCCCCGCTGTGAGGCCAACATATTTTGCAAATCCCCAATATGTCTAATTTATAAACTTTCAAAGGGTAGGGAACTCATAAAGGTGATCACTTGAATACCTTGAACAATGAAGTTATTGTGTAATTTTATAATGCAGGAAAAAAATGTTACCTCAAGTACAGGCATGTTGCCAATGGGGGTTTGGGGGCTTCAGATCCTCGAGTTTGTTTTGTTTTGGCCCCTTGTGGCAACTGCCTGCAATACATCTGCTCAGGAGATCACCAGCCCCAGGGCACATTTTTTCTGACTCTACATTTTTTAGTACAGTTACATTTCGTAATGTCTGCTACCAAAACAATTTGATGAAACATTTTGGTAATTCTTGAGCAAAAATTGAAAAATGTTATTGAAAAATCGGGTGGATTTCAGGAACTAATGCTTACTGAGATAGAGCCGTAATAATTATTTCTGTTTCAGTAAAAACCAAATATGATTCCAATGTCAACACTACGAAATTAAATTTTTGCCTGCCTGCAATACATCTGCTCTGGAGATCACTAGCCCCAGGTCACATTTTTTCTCACTTTTTTTTACTGATTTTGGCAACTGCTGAGAGATAAATATGTATCCTGAACCAGTGGTGGATCCAGCGAGGGGCTAGAGGGGTCTATAGCCCCACTCTTGGGTATCCAATTTACACCAGATAAAATAGTAATTTTGTTCAAACCTTCACAACTACTGGGAGGCTGGCCCCCAGGCCTCCCACCTAGCCCGAAAGTAAAAACTAAACACGGAAAAAATTTTGACTGTGCCAAAGAGCACATTTCATGAGTACATTTCATGAGCATTTGATGAGTGGAGTACCATTTCAAAGGCATAAATACAGAAAACAATATATGGGAAAACTTTCCTGTAGTAGTTGGCATTACATCCATAAAAGAGTGAAGGCATTGCAAACCCATTTGGTGGTAAAATAGTATAAATGAAAATATTATCACTTTCTGGGCCATAAGATTCACATTCAAATTAATGAATTAACATTAGCGTCTAAGCAAAACGACGTGGAGCAATATGGTTATAAAAAAGTACTTTAGTTTAGGTATTACAATTGACCACCTTGAAAAAATCTATAAGATTATAGGATTATGTATCACCAAGCAATTTAGTAATGAGGATATCCTAAGAAGAGTAGGAGAGAAGTCTCATAAAAACCTTAATAAGAAGATGGAACAAACCTTAAAGGCCACATCTTGAGACATGATTGCTTGATGAAGACAATTGTTGAGGGAATAGTGAATGGCTGGAATGGAAAAGGAAGAACTCGATTGAAATATATGAAACAAGTAAAGATGTATGTGGAAGAGAAGAAATAGGTAGGTGTGAAAATATTAAATGATAGGAGAATTGACTGGAGAGCTGCACTAAATCAATCTTAGGATTGTTGACCAATGATGATGAATGCATATACATATCTTTGAAACACAATAATATCTAATACTATTATGGATTGAGCAAAAATGAAAATTAAGTCTTACAAGCTGCTTCACTGATGCTAATCTTCAGTACAGCTTTTGCATATGGTTCATCAAAAGAATGTGGATAATGATATACCTCAACAATGAAAATTAGAGGCATTGATAGCTTATTATTGAAACTATCATTCATATTACTTGTCTGGAGCAATGATAACATCCTCAGACTTACATTACAGTCCCACAGTATGCATATATTTCCAGCGGAGGAGGTGGAATGCTGAATGGGAGAATAGTGAAAATTTTAAAATATTTCTAAAATTGCATGTATGAATTTTAACTGAATTTTATTCTTGGAATAGTAATAAAGGTGTACCTAAATTTTATTATAAAATTTTGGCCAATTCCGAGATGAAATATTTTTTAAAAGTTAATTGACAATTTAAAAAAAATTAAATATTGGAAAGGGCATAACTGGAAAGGGCATTTGATGAAATTTTTATCATTGTCTCTTACGCTAAATCTTAGATTTAAAATACGTCATAGTATTCAAGGCAATTCAATTTATATGTTTCAAGGCACTTTTTTGTAAAAATGCGCATAAAACGTACAGAAAACGTTTTTTGCAAAGCGGTCTTGGGCCCGAGATTGTATTGTGAAATTTCAAGTATTTAGAATAATTGAGTATTTGTTTTAAGGTGAATATAGACCCATACAGAAATTTATTGTAAAGACCCGTAAGGATAACTGAGACTCTTAGGGACAAATGTTTGTTGAATTGAGGTGGAATGACTCATGTGCTTTTTTCCATTTCCGAAAAATACGGTTTCATATGCTGAGAACTTTCCTGAAAATCCTACGATCAATGTGACAACCACAGTTTTTCTATTTCCATGGTGCAATGCTCACACGAGTATAAAAATATTTACAGCTAGGAACCAGAATGCCGAGAGGGAGAAAAATTCAAATGTTAAACTTTCATATGAATGCATGCGCGAATTTTCACAAAATATTATTTTTAGAATTGTAAGGTAGACTAAATATTAAAAATTTGGGCCAATTGTGAGGTGGAATTTATGATAAATTTAATTAACATTGAATATTTATGATTCTCCTCAAAACCTACTTATCAGATGTTACTTACATTAATCAATCGCATTGTTGCTGAGAGATTAATATGTATCCAGAACTATTGCTTTATTTGAAAGATAGTGCTTCCACCACTGAAAGATAATTAGCTGTACTGTAGGGTTTTTGCATGGATTTTTTGCTTACCTTCCCGTTAGGGATATGTATGGAGCTAGTGTCCAAAGCTACCAGAGCCCTGCTCCAAATACTCTCCTACATGGAATTACTGTTTGAAATATTCACATTTTTTAAATGCCTCAACTTATTCTTTGGCATCTTTTTGGAAGAACCTTATGGGAACCTCATGTTTGGTGTTTTTACGAAGCATTTTTATTTTATCTTTTTCACCTTGCTAAGGTACTTCATTGTAGATTCAATCGTTCTCTAAATCAAAAGTTAGTCATTTGATGGAAAATTTCATTACAAACTACAGTGTAACCTTGATAAAACGAGACCCCCACGGTGCTCAAATAAACACTCGCTATAGCAATTTGTTGCTTTACCAGAGGTGGAGCAATTAATAGCCAATATACCTATTGCAAACATTTATACAGAAACAGGAGTGGTACGGTGACATAAATTTATACCCGATAAACATAAGCATAAATCCAGACAAAAGGCGATGTTTTTTTGCACCACTAAATTTCCTTGCTTAAACAACAACCAACCATTCAAACAATTCATAAGCGCCGTACTGAATAAAAATCATGCAAATCATTGCTTTGTCAATCATTATGCCAATGCACAACCGACGAAGACATTTTTCTATGTACTTAATTAGTGCATTTGCGTGATCATTCTAATATTTTGGTATTTTCCACTGCAAAATAAAAAAAAGTTGAAAAAGAGATATATTTGATTGTTGAAATGAGATTAAGTGTACGTATAGTCTGTATACCGTAGGGTTGTGCACGGGCCTGCCAGCTACTTGAGTTGGTCCCAAAAAGTTTTTATGGTCGGTCCTTTCCTCCCCTGGCGCTTGAGGCTCGTGGACCGACTCAGGTAGCTGGCGGGCCCGTGCGCTACCCTACTGTATACAGACTATAAATCTGTATTTATAAAAGATATCTGTCCGCTACGCTTTCCATAAGGCTGCACTGATTGCTACCAACGTTTGTACATAGGTGCATCCAGTGGCGCAGCGAGGGGGGGGTTTTGGGGGATAAAACCCCCCCACCCCCCCCAGAGCTCACATAAATTTTTAAGTTAAATCTATTTTACTTAATTGGATTAATATTGCTAATACAATAGTGAGAGGATTAATAAAATATCCCTCAGAAGGCCGTAAAAATCACCATTATGAACCATTTATCTTAAATTTTTCCGGGGGAAGGCCTCCGCACCTCCCGCTTACCCTGGCGGGTATGCAATACCCTAAGCCCCCCAGTATTACTTGCGACTGAAATTCCCCCTAGCCTTAATTCCTAGCTGTGCCCCTGGGTGCATCTCATTCTCCCAAACCCTGAAATACTACTTCTGGTTGTGTCGGATGCGTCCTTTGAGTCGCTTTTTAAATTACCGTTTGTTGCGCCACGTCATGTAACTTCTGTGGTTGGGCATCCTGTGGAATAGGCACACCTCTTCACACGCTCAATGAAAAAACATTCCTCCAAGGATTCTACACGTAACTATTAATCCGCTTTTGGTAACCTATTTGCTAGGGTATGCGTCAGCACGACTTTTTTGGTCTACGCACGTGTGGAGTCACAAAACGATCAATGTTGCGGGGTATAAGTTGATCCCGTGCGCGGTATACGGAAATTGTTTTTGTTCCATTCTTCGCTGTTGCATATGTATACAATTACCGTACCTGCTTCGTTTAAATACCTAAAAATCCTGCCATGTAACCTTCCAAGTTTCCCACTTTTCTGGGTACTATTCTTCCCGAGCAACTCCGAGTGGCCTGCTAGTAAGGAAATAAAAATTTATTCTTAGTCTCAGGCGTGACATAAGGAATCGAATCAACAATTATGAAAAGTAAAAAAAAATTATTTCACACGATTTTTCACATAGTAAGTTGGACCTAGGTTTTGAAGTGGCACGTGCCCACCGGTTGATGACGTGCCCCGTGGAAAACTATATAGAACGTACTTTAATACATTTCTGTGGAATAACAAATTTTTTTTATTTTCACTATAAAAATAAAAATACTGACACTGTAAAAAAGCACTTAAAAGGTAAGAAGTATACTAGACTTAATGTCGTAACTCAAGAAATCAATTGGTACAAAAAACCCGTAATAAATCTAAGCATGGCAAAATATTTTGAAAAACAGATGGAATTAAGGTCAGTCATATAATAAAGGGTTATCATAAAAATGTTGCGATTTTGAACACAGATTCAAAACTGTAAACAGAATCAAAAGCAGTTTGTTTTTTATTTTTGTCGTCTCAAACAGTTTTTTGCATAATTAATGATGTACAATATGTGCGTCCTGAGACACTCGACAAAAAAGAAATCCGGCGTAGACTTAAACTCGTAACGAAAGGCACCAAGGAAACCACGGTTTAACGTCCTATTCGACGGACGGAGTGCTGCACTTGAAATGCCCTCCTCAGAGCATTCAGCAGGGATCGGTCATCCTCCGAAAAATCTCTGCCACTCTATCCCTACTATCTTTCTATGGATTACTTAAACCGCGCCATTCTTTTATGATGACCCTATACCAGGGGTCTCCAATTTACTAGGCCACATTCCAATTTCCGAATCGCCCCGCGAGCCGGATTGCATATTTGCCCACGACTGAAGTATTCGATGCCAACGTCTACTGAAAAATCCGGTGGCGAATTCCTTTTTTCGAACAGTTGAAGGCGACTTTGACGTGTAGTAGAGATCTGCAATGCTCCTAGCGGCGTCTCACAGAGTTTAACGAGCGAGAATCGCGCGGTACTTGAAACGAGTGCGCGGGCCGGATGAAAGCCCTCCGCGGGCCGTATTTTGGAGACCCCTGCCCTGTACTTAAATGAAGAGTAAGGATGTATCCAGTGATAATATAATTCCAAATAACTTCTCTATGGGGCTTAAATGGTACATGCATACATGAAAAAAACCATGGTGTAACTTTTTACGATTATACAACGTTGATTTGGGATAAAATTCGTCATTTTCACAGTGAAAGCATAGTGAACGATAGCTGATTAGAGCTCTTCTAAGAGCAAATTTTCTCTTCTGTTTTAGCTGATATTCATTGGGAAATCACAAACAACTCCCTCTCCTTCTGGCTTATCTCAGTCGCGACTGGGAATAGGAGTGAGTTTTGTTCATTGAACGCTTTCGTTGACTGTGCTAATTGCTTTCCAGAGAACCAGTTATTTGATCTTAAAATCAGCCAGTCTATTTAAATCCTCTGTTTATCCTAACGATTAACTTTCTAGTTTTCACTTAACTCTTATCTCGTAGACGACGCGTTGATGTATTACAAATATCCACAGGATTGAATATTCTTTACGATGAAAATTGGAAACAGTTGAGTGGCTCCTCGTTTATCATTTACTTCTACGTTGGTAGTGAGAAACGCTATTCGCAAATAGAGTGCTATTTTGATCGCAGTTTTCTCCATGATATAAATGCTGGAAAGGCGTCATAGAATTGAAGAGTATCGTTTAAACGTGCCATTGAAAATATTCGAAAGCCAACTGAAAATATACTTGAAAGACTATAATAAATAGTATGCTAAATCGTTTCCTTTGTAGATTTTTGTCTAAGAAAATTTCGATCGTGGTTTTACTTAATACTGCTTTTAAATATGACTTTAATTTCAGTGTTCTTGATTGTATAAGATTAATTTTACTCTTGGATTTTGATAATATCTGATAGATGGACGGATTTTTACACTATTCGATAAATTGGAACTTGGAATCCTTGAAGATGAATGGCTTAATCCATTGTTATGTGTAATGCCTGACAAAAAAATTTACTTCTCAAATCCTTAGACAGAAAAGATTTCTTACGTTACAGCAAATTTCAAGCTAACAGGACAGTTTCTCTTGGAAGCTTAGTTTTGGAGTCACTCGTTGCAAAATTGAGACAATGGAAGTGAAACTGAATTAGTTTTTCCTTTGCATAGGTTTTATTCCGTCAACTCTGAAGCGGTCCACGTTTATTTTTGACGAAAGCGTTCCCCTCTGCCTTATAATGTTCTTCGCACTCGAGTATGGTCCTTGCGCATATCTTTACGCCTCAATAAATGGATAAGATGAAATAGGAGCAGGGTTGCTGTGAGCTTATGCTTAATGGGAAGGTTATTAGATACTCACCGCTGGCAAATACAAGGTGTTGTCAGAAAACGACTGAAAGGGTTGTGGAGAGCTGTTATTTTATCATGTTCTCCACACTCCAAATGAAGAT
The DNA here is from genome assembly GCF_921293095.1 of Ischnura elegans. Classification (NCBI taxonomy): domain Eukaryota; kingdom Metazoa; phylum Arthropoda; class Insecta; order Odonata; family Coenagrionidae; genus Ischnura; species Ischnura elegans. Next base: position 101,186,863 of record NC_060248.1, on the reverse strand, counting down.
TGCTATAGGTAAATTGTTTATTTTTAGGCAAAAATATTAACCTCATGTATATCATGGGAATAGAATGAAGGAGATGATTATGTTTTTGTTCCCATAGCTACATTTTGTCACACACATAATCTTATCTCATCTCATTATATTTCTGTGACAGACAGGAACGATAAACATAGAGAGATTTTTTACTGAACGGATAGATATAGGAATTCCTTTTTCCCCCGAGCATTAAAGAACTTAAATAAGTGCTGGGTGGAGCTCGCTTTTCTTTTTCTTTTTTTTAGATAATGGGTGGTGTCTTAGCATCCCCCGCCACACGCCTATAGAGTTGCCTTTTGGGGTAACATAGAGGTGTACATGCATAATTGTTACACCTTGGTATCATCATCAGGACGCATTCCCATTGAAACTTGTCGTTTCATTAAAAAAATCTGTGGACTAGTATATTATTATGCAATTACGCGCCTTCCATGAATGAATTTAAAAATATTTTTATGAAAAACTGGATATTTTACTGGATCGAATCTCATCTCTGTTAGAATACCGATCTGAAATTTATTTCCAATGGGGTAGCACACAAAACCCCGTCAACCCTTGGCTTTGCCAGTGGCAATACAGTTTACTCCGTTTGTGGCTTCGATGTTCTACATTATAAGCTGCGAGCATGATACTTTCCTCAAAAATTTTTTTTTAACTCTCCCGGGACCAGCGTCTGGGATTAAATTTATTAAGCCTTCTGGAGAGAATTGAATGTTTTTGCACTCGTTTTGAGATGAGAACGAGGTCGCGGGAAACAAGTTTGCAGTGGAGGGATCATAAAGCTTAATTCCCCATCTGGGAATTCGCTCGACCTTATCGTCCTGCCCGATCTGTCCCTATGTTCCCTCTCTCTCTCTCCTTTTGACCTCCGAACTACTTCCCAGACCCCGTCAACAAGCCTTCTCGTCTTTCCTACTCCTCTCCATCTTTACCCTCTGCCTTGCACCCATCCTTCTTCCCTCATTTTTGTTCCTCTTCTCACTTAGAAGATGGGCTGCGTCCCAACGAAAATTCGAACTATTCCCCGTAAGTTCCGTCTTTTTATTTTTCGTTTATTTTTTGTATAGAACTTAAGTGTTTCTGCGCGTCCACCCTAGGGCAAGAAGAAGTTTAACCTAATTTATTTTTATACATATCCAGTGGCGGATCTATAGCCCCTCCCATCGGGTCAAAACACACACTGAATAAAATGTAAATTTTTGAAGGTTGCCACTTTGTACCAAAGTATTTAGTTATATTATACGATACATTTAGTATATATCCAACTTTTACGAAATAAAACACAAATTATCTCTAAACTTAGGGTCTATTTTAAATGCTCTTGGTATGTTACAATGCAGCCGCAGATCCAGAGAGGGGCTAGGGGGGCTGTGGCCCTCCCCTTGGTTATCCATTTTACAGTAGATAGAATGGTAATTTTGCTCGGGCCCCCACTACTGCTTGGAGGTTACCCACCTACTTAGCCCCCTCCCTTGACCCCATCCTGGATCCGCCATTGGTGACACCCAACCTCTTGTACGCTCTCCCAAGGTTCTTCTTCTTATCCCTTTCTCATTCAAAGTCTTCCCTCATCCGCTCTTTCTCTGCTTCCTCTGCCGCTACTTTCCCTAATCCTCCCATTCCCATCCTCCTCAAAAAAAGGGACATTCTCCCGCAAAGCCAGACCTCCTCTCTGACAGCATTTCATAATATGTGAGAGAAGGGTAGCGCCAAGACGGGAAGTCGGGATGGGAGCCTCTCTCAAGTTGAGGGACGAGGTTGCGACCGACTCGAGGAAGGAGGGCGTGGAGGGTGGGGGAAACTCAACACCGAAGGGATGCGAAACTTGTAACTTCAGTGCGGTTGGTTTCTCCCCCTTTTTTGTAAATGCAAATGTTTGCTGACTGGCGGTGAACTAATTCAGCGGTATGGAGGGATAGAAGGGAGTAGTTAATTTTCTGGCTTACTCAAGTTAAGACTTTCGCCATCCCCCTTGATTTAGGGGACTTTTTTTGTTTTCGAGCCTGTGGATTTTGTTGTGGTGAGAGTAATTCCAAATTGACCTGGGTAAAAACACTCATAGGTGGTACAGTGTTTCATTGAATCGCATTTTATATTTTTACAACTCGAAAAATATTTAATATCTAATTTAGAATGAATCGCTGAATACATCAAGTAGGTCATCTTCAGTACGGTTAGTTTCTCTCCCTTTTCTTATAAATGCAAATGTTTTGCTGACAGGCGGTGGACTAATTCAGCGGTATGGATGGATAGAAGGGGGTAGTTAATTTTCTGGCCTTACTCCAGTTAAGACTTTCACCATCCCCCTTAATTTTCGGGACTTTTTTTCTCTCGAGCCTGTGGTGAGTGTGCTTCAGAATTAGATGTAAGAACTTGGGAATTCCTCTAGATAATGATTTATTATAGAGATTTGCTTAGCATATTCAGTAGTTGCAAATTTATTCGGCCACGGGTGACAATGGTTTCACGAGTGCTCGTTTTTTTTTGTTGGGTGCCCTTATATTTTCTTCAATCTGTGACACACGCAGCATGAAACTTTCTAATATTATCAGGGACGAGTTTTTTTTACCTTTAAAAGGGTGTTATACGACCCTAACAGTATCATTCCTTCATAATCAGCCTTTAACATTTAAGCAGCCTCATATTGGAATTTCCGTAGCTGAAAAGTATGAAAAATAATCGAAAGAGGTTAAAAATGTTATTATCTTTTAGTTATAACCTCTGATGGATATTATGGATATTATGGATGGATATGGATTTATTATGGAAAAATGTATTTTTCACGGTAGTGAAAGAACTTGGAATCGTGTGTCCTCCGTATCTTTTTGTACATTAGTTACATGACCAATTTCTCAGGAGGATATAACCTATGACATTGTGATGACAGTGAATTGCATATTTTATCGGTAATATCTATTCAGAATTATGTTGATCATCTCAAATAGAGCATAATCGTGTTCATGCTGTTGTGAATCTTTTATATTTATCTTATTTGGTGCTGGTCCAATGAATTTAGGGAATAAAAGGGCTTGAAAGGAATACTACTGGAAATAATTCATTCAGTTGAAACTATTGGTATATTAACATAGGCGTGATGTCTTGAAATATTTATTTAGCGTTTGTGAATTGCTGATAAACAGGCTATTTTGAGAAAATGGGATTAGATGAATTTCATACGAGGTAAGGTTTCTGGTGATCATTATTAAATATCCTTGTTCCTTTGATTGAGAACACTCCAGTAAATTTTATTTCGTGCTTTAGTATCCCAATACGAGGTTTAGAATTTGGTTCGATGAAAGTGTGCATTGACTTATTTTAAAGTCTTTAACGTTTTGTTAGAGTTATTCGTGATTTCACCTCTGCTTATGTGAGCAAAGTATTTAGTGTCATTCTCTTTTAAAGTTAATATATATATTTCCTTATTTATAATTTAGGAAGTATTTATTTTTATGTTTATAATGCATGTAAATTTCAATGTTGGCGAAATATATTATTTTATTGCTCCATTCCAATTAATGCATAAATAATTAATGCGCTACATGTATGAAATATTTATACTAATGTAAACTGGTGTTATATTTTTGATTATAAATGTACCAATTAATTCTATTGAATGGAATGGAGGTTTGATAGAAATTATTGCGATAGCCAGAATGTGGGATTCCCAAGGTTATTTTTTGCTTAATTCATCATGTTAATCAATTGGTGATAATGTTGATACACTTTTTAGATAAGTTTCTACATTTAATTTATTAAAATAAAAATTGAACAAAGGGTGAGCCTGCGAGTATTTTTAGCCATCTCTGATTTACCAGCAATATTTATGTATAAATATCATTGGAATCCCTCTTCGTAAATTTTACACTGGAATGCACGTTGAAATATTAATGACAATAGGTTCAAGCTTAACCTTCTTTTCAAATTTAATCAAATAGGGATAAACCCTGAAATGAAACTTTCCGGAATAAATTAGAGCGTAAGAAAAGTTTCTTTTACAAATGATAACATATATATTTGTTTGGAAATTTGATCTGCGATTTTAGGTCTCCACTTTGTTACTTGCTTTAAGTAAAATGTAACCGTGATTGTTTTGAGAAAGAAATTACTTCAAGCTTTACCTTCGTGTATCCTTGCCCAGGTAGCGAAATTTCGAGGTAGATGCGAAGAAAAAATTTCAATTTTTATTAAACTTATCCCTTATTTACTTTCCTGGAATTAATTATAAATCTCTTTATTATTAAAAATCTACAAGTTACTCAAAGAAAAAGAAAACAATGGCATAGATAAAAATAACGGAGTCTCGTTTAAATTTAAAGCGAGATGCTCCTTACAATTTTGGAATAATTAGTACGACCTGTTTTTTGAATTTGGAGCATTTTATTGAATGTAATAGCTGTGCGCCATAATAAACAGTATGATATGCACTCATAATAACACGTTTAATCCATTTACTCTATTCGCGGTACAAGAGGTCGTATTCTCTTTTGATTTGGACGTGCAATTGATTCGGGATTCGAAATTGACCTGGGTAAAATACTGTTATAGGTGGTGCAATGCTTCATTGAAACGCTTTTTATATTTTCCAACTTGAAAAATAGTTATTTTAAAATGATTGAAATCACTAAATACACCAAGGAGGTCAAGGTCTTTCTTGATGTTTAGGGTTATGTAAAGCATCAGTGGGTAATTTCTGAATCACGGCGATAATATTCGGTGGTGAATTTTGACTGGCAGTCCGAAGTGAGCAGACGCTGAAATAACACGAAATTATTCTGGTTCAATTGGAAATACAAATCACTCACTAAATCTCTCATATTTGGTGAATAGATTATGCAAAATTCCATATGCTTCGAGAGAGGTTTCCAGCTATAAATCAAATATCTCATTAAAAAGCGGAGTGCTTATGCTTTCAAGTCCGTCGAGCAGACAGGGCTAATCCACTGATTGCGATAATTGAATACTGGTATCCGTATCGGGAGTGTATTCCGAAGGGAATGTGCCATCTGTAGTCACGTTATAACGGTTTGATACGTAACCAGCCTGTTTCCCCGAAACATTGGGAAATATGGGCGTTCGTTTCACGCTGGCTGAAACACCGTCAAAATTGCATACTCGTAGCAATGTGGTGGTAAGTGACAGTAGTCTAAAATGCGATTAAAGGTAATGGAAATAGCGTTTAATATCCCGGGGAGTGTAGGCAGACATTCCTATATATTTTCGTGTATCTTTTGTCATGCTACTAAATTTATCATTGAGTTCATCGATAAAATTGGATGATACCTACCCAATACTGAGTGACTCATTTGCCTTTCCATTTTATTCACTCAGGGATGCAAACTAAATTTTTAGAATGGCCGAAGGTATTAAAGACTTGGTGACATATTTAAAGTAGAATAGTGTGAACTATTACGGGATTGCAAAAAAATGGGTTGAAATTAATACTCTTTGATCGCTTTTCCGTCATTTCTACACGAATTACCATTAACGGAAACGTTTTACTTTTGATAGTATTTGAAAGACTTATTAACGAGCATGATGAATATTTTCAGCTTGCCCCTAAAATTGTGCTACGCCAGAACTGGGGTGCGTCTTGTGAAATGTGGCAAGGCATTAAAAAATACGATAGTAATCATTACCCCTACGAAAAAATTTGCTCTCCTTTCCGTGAGCATATGATCTATGATTTTAAGTTACGTTTTTTCATCCTTGTAGTGGTTTTATATCTATATTTAGCTAATTCGATTCTTCTCCCTTCAATTCATTGGTTCAAATAAAATTATTTGGAGGAATGTGTACGTAAAAGTATAAAAGATAGAAAAATCTTCAAATAACGGTGGAAGACGATCGAATGAAGTGGTATTCGGGAATATAATTCTTAAGGCCTTGTCAAACGGCGCATTAACTCGTACGAAAATATGTGTAAATGCACTTAACCATGTTACTAAATACTTTTATTCTCTTCAATTAATTTATTTTTATTCTCTCCGGTATTTGCATTTTTAGCGATGACCCGGAGTATTTTTTTATTAATTTTGAATCACTATTCCTTATCTAATTCTGTCATTACTCCGCGACATTTTTCTTAATTCATTTTGATGTTTTCAACTGATGTTCATCTTAAAAGTAATTTTCCGATAAACCTCAATTTCAACCAAAGTTACAGTGGGAACGAAACCCTTAGGACGGGCTCGCGGGATACACTCCTGGAGCAGGGACTATAAGCGATCAGCTTTTTTCCTCTGCCACCAGAAGGGGAAGGACGGGAAGGAACAAGGAAAGGAGGCGCCGCCGCGATGAGAGCCCGACGACGCCTCCAGGGGAAGGACGGGGAAGGAAGGGAGGGAACGAGGAATCCTGCACCGTCACAAGGCGGGCAGGTCCTACCATCAGCGAAACCAAGCTTACGCAATTAATATGCTACCAATTTTAGTAGATTTTCCTATGAGGAAGAAAAATCTATCGATCAAATCGGTAGATAACCAAAGTTACAAGAAAATGGCTGTGTAATAAAGCAGTAAATTGGTTAAATAAATTATTAATTACAATAAATCTTTCATTTATCATTTACGAGCTCTGCCCTGAAAAAATTAATTTGTGAATCGGGTATTAAAAATTGGAGTCTTGCATTCGCTTATTCTTAATGAAACGGTATTTTTTTTTTGGTATGCCTAGGTTTACTCGATTTTGAGGAGTTAATAACTCGCCCGTCGTTTTTTTTTCAATCAGTTTTCCTTCCCCATCAGGGATTCATTTCCCCATTACAGACTTACCTACTAGTTACTCTGCGGGTGACTACTAAATCCAAAGTCGTTGCTCAGCTTCAATTTGCGCCTGAATTTTCTAACACCATGGTGTACTCAGCTCCTCAAAGTTATGTTTCAAGCTCATGCAAGGATCTTCATTATTCTCAAATACTAAAAGTATAATTTATCATTTATTTTTCGATTCAGTTTGGTAAAAGTGTCCAAAATAATCAAATGTAGCAAGCAGGTATTGTTTTCAGCAACATATTAATAATTTTTTTATTCTCTTTGAGTTGGCTTTCATCATTTTATGCATCATTTTGATAAGAAGTTTTTTTTTCGTTATTTATAACCTTTTAAAATGATCATAAGGCTTCACTGGTATTTGAGACGTCGCATTTTCGATTTCCAGTCGATTTACTAAGCAGTAAAAAACTCATATCCGTGTTCATTATTTATAAGTTGACATAAACTACTATATCGTGAGCTCTTAGCTGTGTTCAGAATAATTTTAATTTAACATTGCTCTTATTTTTAATTCGATATTTAGTTTGCAAGGCACTATTTATAATTTTTTTTGCGAGTTATAAAAGTTTTCCGGGTTAAGAGTGACTCATGCAAAAATTCAAATTCGCAAAAATTAAGGAGGCCAACTTTATGGCAGTCATGTGTCGCAATCGGCTGAAAATGCAGGGTTGAAAATCGTCTGCGCAGTGGTATTTTCGTTTGGCTTCTTTTTATCTCTCAAATTCAACTTTTTCATGTGATAAATTTGTGGAGAAAATTTGGTGCCTGATTACTGCTCGGGTGGAAATTAGATTCTCTTTTAAAGGAAAGATTTTATCATGATTAAATCGCAAAGAAAACACATTAGTTTCTAAAAGAGCCGTTGAAAATCGCATTTCCCCTCCACATCCTTTGGACTACTTTCTTAGATCAACGCTGCTATTTAATTGGGGTTCTGTCTCATTTCATCAAAGTACTCGGAACTTCTTGGTTCTTAAGCCTTTGCGAGATACAGTTCTTGCACGGCGAGTCCTCGCATGTGTAGTGAGCTCTCCTTTTGGGCTTTTTTCGTAATTTTCTGTGCCCCTTTGTACTATATTAAATGATAATTTTTCGGCACGGCCGACCCATGCTTTTTAAATTTTCATTTTTATTTCATACTTTACTGGTAAATCATTTAATCGATTGAACTATAGCTGTTTACGTCATTTTTGCAAATAAATTACTAATGACGCCGTCTATTGAGAAATTTTAAAACTATTTTTCCATTGCTAAATTTAGTTAAATAATTAATTTGTAATAAAGAAATAAGGAAAAATATTTCAAATATCTGATTACTGAATAAGGTGTTGCCATCAGAAGCAAGTTTTATAGCAAAAATTTGAACAGATCCAACAGCCGGGGAGTAGGTTAAAAATCATTTACAAGATTTAAGTAGCCATAGTCGTTCAAGTTATATCTCAGAGAAGGTTAAGGGAACCAAAATTTAGAGAAAATTTTAAGAGCGCTCTATTAGTTTTTAAAATTATGTGCTCTAAAATAAAATATTTTTGTTTTAATTACGTTTATGCTATTCACTTTTCTTGGATCTAAAGAAAATTTGTTCAATACTTTCATTCTGAAATAAATTTACCTTTGCTTCTGGGGGGAGGCAGCTGCTCCCTTCTTCATCGCGCTGGGTACGCCCATGCTAAGAGTGATAGTGTTTTTATGCCATTTATTTGCGTTATGAATAACAGTTGATTTTATGGACTTCGGTGTCTAAAAAAAAGTTCCTACCGATTCAAGTATTGAACTTTCCCTTTTATTCAGTCAAGTAACTCAGAAGCGTAGAGTTTATATTAGTAGACAGTATTTACTATTTATGCTAAGAAGCTAAACAACAACAATGAACATGTTATTTATAGAAACAGTTGAAGCATTAAATTGAAATCTCAACGATAACTTATATGTTCTCCATTTGTTCAGGTTTATAGTTTGTTTTTGGTTCCCAAGTATGCCGTCTTAACAACCTGATGTCGCTTTTTGGATTAATCATGTTTAATTTAGCGGGATGGATGTAGGATGATAGCCGATAGTTTACTTTTTTAAGGCTAGATTACTGCTCAGTTTAGCATCTGATGAACCACTCTCATTGTGTTGTAGTGTGGCGCGGAGGAAGCTTCTTGTATAAAAATGATTTACAAACAGAGACGCGTGGGGAAATTTGGCCTACCCTGAAAGGCACCCAAGAGAAAAAAAATCATAATTACGCTCTGCAACTTAAAAAAAATACATTTTTAATCATAGGCACTCAAAAGTTAACCATACGAAAATTCACTCTCAAGTATTGTTAAAATGTTCATGCTTACAACTGTCTCGGAGGATGTCACGGATTAGTTTAATTATACTTACTTCTAATTGCATATATATTTCCATTTAAAAAATAAATATTCATGCGATTTACGAATTTAAATTAAATTTAAATTTACGAATTTAAAAGCTGTTACTTGCCAATTAAGTTATCCTCTTCCAATCAGGATGTTATATTGTTTGAATTAATTGGCAGCATTCTCTAAAGAAATTTGATTGTTATTCACTTTAGTTTATAAAACTCCTGTGTTTAATATTCTATTTCATAACATCGGCGAAATTTAAAAAAATGGATTAGTTATAAATAGAATTAGTATTTATTTCTGCCTATCAAGCATAAACTTATGATTATTATGGAGGGAATGTCTACTTAACTCACGTCTAGAAGAATATATGATTCATTACGAATTAATTCAAGATTTTTTATTTTTCTTTAAAATGTTTTTTTTTTAATTTTCTGAACATTTTTTTGGCATGAGATCTTTCATTTGCTATTTTAGGATTATATTATGGATGAATTTTTCTTCAGCTTTAATATTTAAAACGGAGCAAACAGCTAACTATGATTTGTATTAGGTGAATGATTTAAATGTTGTGTAACGGCAGTTAATATCGAATATTTACAGGTATTGTATGGAATGTTTTATTTAATTATACTAATTTTATTTCGGTTTGCAAAAACGACATGCGTTCATTTCGTTCTAATTATTGTATTTATAGAAATGATTACATTTTATTCATGAAATTTATTGGGTAACGTGACGTTGAGTTCATTCATGATAATAGTATCTTCTTGTTGCGGTGCGGTGTTTAGACTCTGGGTCAACAGGCAGTCATTCCATTATAGGAATTTTATTTCGTGACCATTTTTGAACTTTCCGTGTGATGGAATTTAGGCGTTTACTCTTTTCCTGCTCGCTGAATTTTGAAAAATTTGCTAAGATCCGAATGCTACAGTTTATCATATTTTCCTGCTATCACCTTTATATCGGTCAACACGGCCTGTGGTCCGAGTTTGGATCGGGCAAGAATATTTATTCCGTCGCATTCGGTTTTAATCTGAGATTTTTTCATGCGAAAGGGTGGAATAAAACAATTGTCGATAGCGAGATTAAAATCGGGTGAGTTTGACGTGCGTTGTCAAAAAATGACGCAGTCTCAATCAGATTTCTGGCGAGTTTAGTCACTCGCAAAATCAGTTACGGGGGATAAAAACATAAAAATGTATTGATTGGTATTTTTCTCTGTTCCTGAAAACCTCGTTGGGACTTCACATGTGTTTTTCGCGTCCAGAAGCATCTTTATTGCGCTCGTATATCGGATTTTCGTTCCTAGCTGCAATTAATTTTCGGGGTATCAGTGAATGTCTCTGAAAATCAGTGGCATCCAGCTTTACCGGATGGATTTTTCACTTAGAGACAAAATTCTTATCCCATGGCCGCATGCATATCATCAGTGACAAGTAGTCATCAAGGACTATTTACCGCTTTTGCCCTAAACGGCGCGGCGGTAACTCTGCAAAATCTTTAGGAAATGATCATAAAACATTTAATAATTCGATTTGTGGCCGTCCCCCCCATATAAATGGCCGATGAGCGAGGGCCAGGGCTTCACTTAGAGATCTCAAATTTTTAGGCATATTATTTCTAACAGTTCCTCGACTTTTTTCTTTGAGACAGATGGATTTGAAAAAAAAATCGTTTTCTCCGATCCGCCATACTGTACAGGAATTATCCCTTGCAATTTTATCTTCTACTGGACACTTATTGATTTGATGATCTAAATTTACATGCTACCCCGCCATAATCGGCGTGTGGTATTATAGCACGAAATTCCACTATTCCATTTATTACAAGTGCCTTATTGCGCGGGAGAAAAACGAATTCCTGTATCTATCCGTTTAGAAATATTTCTTACTTTATTCATTGTTCCTGTCTGACTTGGAAATATGGTTAGGCTCTACACGTCGCGTCGCTCTGAAATGTATTTCTTCATAAATGCTCAAGCAATGTAAGCCTCCGCCTCTCCGCAGCTCCCGGCCTCATTCGTTTAAAATTTGTGTAACGGTGCAGCTGTCGACTGTCCGTAAGCAGTTTTGGACGAATCATGTGGCTTTTTTTGTATTTTGTAAGCTCACGGATTGTCTTTTTTAGCTGGATCCCATGTTCTCTCAGCATTTTCAAGGTGTGGACTGACGATTGCAAAATGGCACCTCTCTTCCTAAGATCTTCACATAACACGCTTAAAGAATCCTGGCTACAAATATTTCTTATAAATATTCCCAATGATAAGTTTGAAGTTATCGTAACTTTCAGATATTTCCTTTCATCTGTCGCCTTTATGTTAACGCCATATGCAACACATACATAGCTTAACGGTCTACCTAAGAAATCCACCGCCGGCTATTTTCTAATGGCGCTGATAAAATTTAAATAGAATAACATACTGATGGGTAAAGGATAAAATCGCTAGCAAATAAGTTTTTAAAACCATGATCAATGTCGTCAGACGCAATAATTCAGTCGCAAGTTGAACCTTGGCAACGGGCTTGGCAGTCACCCGCATAATTACCATAACGATAAGTAAATAGCTATGGAAAAATTGCGTATGCATCCGGAATTCGGAATGAAAATTGATACACAACGGGACAGTTATTGATTCCTCCAAATCTCGTGAACCTAGTAACACTTATAAAAAACAATCATTTCATTAAGAAATAGCGAATGAAGGAATCCAATTTTTAATAGCCGATTCACAAATTTATTTTTAGTGCAGGGCTTGTAAATATTGAATGAAAGTTTTGTTACTATTTAGCAATTTAGCTTATCGGATTGAATGCCTTAAGTCTCTGTAATTTTATCATGTCTTCGAATTAAATATATTAAATTAAATAAATGAAAATTACAATTAAGATCCAAAAATATAATTCCAATCTATTGAATTAGCAAGAAAATACAGCAATTTTCACAAAAAAAAAACATCTTACTACCTTTAACTTGTTTCAATTCCATATTCATCTATTATGCTACTCAGAGGCCAGTGAACAGTGTGGAAGGTAAACTCAAATGGTGTTATGTTTAAACCATTCAAAAGAGCTGCCAGAAGTGCAAAAATATCGCAAGCAATATTATACTCAATCCTTCTGATGGTAACAGGACGGTGCTACGTAATTTCAGCAGACTTTTATGACTTGATAAGACGTTGTATGACAGCCGTTTTTCTTCCGGGCACTCGTTTTTGCTGTCACGGAATAATGTGGCGTTAACATTTGTAATAAAATCGAAGTTACGAGGCGTAAAGACAGGGTTTATGGACTACATTGGCCGCTATGTCCCGCTTGCCGTCAAGCGTGGCAAATTTTCGTACGAGGAACTTCATCCGCTTGGAGAGCCTCCATTAAATGCACGGTAACGGAATGAAAGCAAAAAAATAATAAACTCGAGGGCTCGTAGTGGAATAGTCTAAATTTGAATTTAATAATGATGGAGAAAAGTCTAAGAAGTCAATTTAAGAGCAGGACGAAGTAATTAGAAAGCAGATGGTCTTTTAATGAGAGACATTTTAGCACTGTTTGTGACTCAATGAAACAAAATTTTCCATTTCTTAACGACTTCTAGCCTATTTTACTTTATCTTTAATGCAGTAAATATCATGCGCAGCCTTTAGAAAATAATTTTCCATGCAGGTGCTTTGATGTAAAGGATAATTTGTCCCCTCTACGTGAAGACATTTCGTGCTCCTTTTCTCTCGAGTTTAAAGTTCCTGAGATCTTTTATTGGACTCTAAAAACTTCACCTCATTTAATGATGCCTAGTTTAGTCATTGATTCATCTCTGTGTTGTGAAAAGGCCAGCCTTGTGGAAACTGTAAAAGGAGTTTTGCTTGGAAGAGCTCTTTAATAATAATATTTTTAATGCTCAATTTCGGGCTATTCAGCTCCTTTGGGCTTCATTATGCTTGCAGTTATAATTTTTCTTGGAGAGTTTATAAATATTTTGTAATTATCAAACGGTGCCAATTGTAGCCTAATTGACTTTCTAAGCTATTTTTAAACGATATTATATTTTGTCCCTCATTATTCCTTATTTTACTTCCTTGTTAATTTTCCTCACCTTTTAAAAATATTTTAAAATCTAGTTTTGTTACTTCATTGTTAATGGCAAGATTGCATCACCTTGTTGATGTAATTTTTCTCGCTGTTCAGATTTCATGCTCGTGAGTTACATGCATCAGTTAATGTATTGACTTGATGTTCAGTGCATACGAGCTTATTTATGGTGCTGCCTAATTACTTGTTTTGAAATTATAAACCGGATTTATTTTGCTGGTCATGAAATATTATTAAATCGTCAAAATTTAATAATTTTCAATTGAATAAAATTTTGAATATGAGGAAGAGGAGCAGCTTTAGTTTTTGAATTCTGTAAATCTGTAAATTTGTTAATGCGTGTATACGGTTTTAATGACGGTGGTGCTGTCTCGGGGAAACAAAAATTTGAGTTCATTTCGAAGCTTATTGTATCACTGATGCGTTGAGTACATAGACGACCCATCCGAAAATCGTCCTAATTTTTATACACACATTTTCTCTATTGTACGTGACTCAACTAAGTTTGTGATGGTTAAATTTTAATGAGCAATAAATAGGAAAAGTCGTTAATAAATTACACTGAATAAAACACTCATGTTCATTCGAGGGGTGAAATCATTTCGCAAAATATAAATCCTTAATATGAAGCGCATTAAAAGGATAATGGTGGGAGCTGTTATTTTGTGAACCCCTGAGCTACTTGGAAATCCGGTCACATATTTGCTTATTTGATGAAAAAAATGTCTGCAAAAATCAGTTCACGGCTGATAGCAGAGCAATTTCATTACCCTATTTTAAAAGGGAAATATCAGTGATGCGTTACTTACGCAGACGACCCCTCCTTCCCCCCGAAAAATAAAAGCATCCTAATTTTAAAACTATTTAAACTCCTAATTCTTCGTGTAGTTAACTAATGAATTTTTGATAAGAGCTTCTAGATAACTTATTATATGCTAAGGGGTTTATTTTTATCTATCTATATGTTTTATTTATTTATTTCCATCGCCCCGAAAACAGCTCACAAGGCCTTTTACATCGGAGGGTATAACATGAAACAACAACTATCACACACAACCATGCCCTAGATAGGGGCAACCTACCCACGCGGGACTCGAACCCTCGACCTTCGGTTTGGCAGGCGAGGACTTTACCCCGCCGCCACCGAGGCCGACAATAGAGAAGATTTCAATAAATTTTCAATAGAGAAGGTCTCTTTTAATAATGAATAATCGTGTTTAATACTTTCATGAAAACATTAAAGTTTATACAGTGCCTGCAGTCTAAATACAGCAAAAACATTTTGAGCTACTTAATAAGTTATCTTTTTATTTCTCGATAACGAATAAACTTTTGATAAACTTCCAATTTAAGCTATGTTAATCCTTGTCGGAAATTTGTTGCCAATGATTTTTTTTTGATGACATAGGATAGGTTTTCAGGCCTTTTGTGACATATTATTTCAATTTTTCATTTTTTTAGCAATTCACATTGAAAAAAAAACTCAAAACATATCTATTATTTTTTTATTAATTTTTTAATTTTAAGTACAGGCTGTCATGTGTCGATCATCTTTAGCCTCAATTTTATCTTTTGTTCGGCCAATGCTCAAGTCCCCTGCTTGGTATTCGTTCTTGGGAACATGTTGCAGATAGCTAAAAGGTCAGAAATTGAATTTCATGAAGCTTAGATGGATTTGAGGAATGTTTTTATGGAGTTTTTGCGAGAAGTCACAATTGCTTTGCAATCATTGGCTGATTGAATTCTTCTCGAGTAAGCAAGAATCTCAAGTGGAGTTTGTCTTCGAAGGATTCTGCAAGCTTAGCTGAGTCACCGTCAGTTGGTAGAGAATTGAACCTTCCCGCAGTATACACAGTATATTCAGTTTTATTTCAGAATGATACTTCCAGCATATCAAAATTGAATCAAGGAAAAACGCTATATGTAACATATCGTTTGCAGGATTCCGAAGGATATTCCTCCGCTTGCGCTGTGATGCTTTTTGCAGACATGGATTACGCTCCGGATGCTTTAATTAAAAATCCCTTTCCGACGCCGTTTATTCTTTTATGTTAAGTAATCAAATAAAAACGATTTCTCCTCGAAATTCCAGTCGATTTTATTTTAACATGCCACTAGAGATAAATTTTTGTGTGTGGTCATTTTTATTAGATTCAACTTCTATAAATTCAGTTTTTATTTGAGGTATTTCATTCTACCGTTCATTTTTATTTTAAATTATGGGGAATATGTTTCCAACAATGTTTGAATATGTTTTATGAACAATTTCCAGGATTTTGGATTTGGATTTTTTGTTGTCATTAAATTGTGATCCCAAAATTCATTTTTATTGAGCATAGGTGGGAAAGAAATTAAAATTCTCTTATTGGTTAAACAAATTTTTGGTTACAATTGTATGCAGTCGAATCCCACTGACTGATTAAACTTTTAACTCGATCTTCCTATTTACAATTGAATCGTTTATTACAGAAACCACGTAACCAACAATTTGTAAATTTTAGGGAAATCATGAAAAATTGAACTTGCTCCTTTGCAGTAAAAGAATAATTATAAGCTCAGTCTAAAGCGTTCAGAGTAGTTGCAGTTGTGCAATTTTTGCACCACACGGTGTGTTTAAAATTGCAGGTTCATAAGGAACTAAAAATACAAAATCGAAAAATAAATGTCAGTTCTGGGAGTTCTTTAATAAAAGATTCAATTGTTCTGGCACATACATTATGGAGAGTAGTGGAATTCTATCGTTGCTAACCACTGAGCAGTTCATTCCGAGTCCCAGGTCATTGTTAAGGCAACTGGAGTCGCGTATCACCCTTACACTTAGGCATTCTATTTCTCTTAACTATGCTTCGGGTTGCATAACGCGCTGGCCTCAAACTTGGGGAGAAATTCGAATTGAAATTCGAAATCGCATCCATTCCATCCCGAATAGTATATCGCTCACAGAAATCCCTTAGGAAGCACTTATAGCATGGAGAACGAAGAATGCCTTAGTTTTAATTGCCACCCTCTATTCTCGGCCCTCCACTTATGGCGCGCGTGACATTTTCGCTGCGTTCATACTTGTGAGTCTCATTGTGTATGCTCCAGTTATTCAGTGCTTTATGAATGCCAGCGTATGAAGATGCGCGACATTGCTTCATTTGCAAGTTTCAGTATATGGTGAGTGATTCAGAGTATAAACAATGGGAAGCTTGGAGGAATACCTATATAGCATAGATATTTCCAGGTCTCGCGAATCTATATCCATGTTTTTCCATAATTTGAAGTTTTAGAAAATGAAAAAAATACTTCAGATAAAAATAGATCATCGAATGTCCCATAAAACGCAATTGAATGAATCGATCGCAAATGAATGAGTCTCACCCACTCCGTAGGTATTGTCAAGGTGCAAACCAATAAATAGCAAGTTCTTAAACGGGTGTTACGAAATGCTGGTTACGGAAACTTAATTGTTCGGGTCAAGAACAGGAATCTTTGGAATAAGGGGAGGTCACGGACAGCATCGTGTATTGAAGCAGGAGCACTAAAGAACAACAAAGTTATTATTTAACAAGTAGACGGAGGACCTCAGATTTATTCTTTGATTTCATTAATGGAATGAAATCAATCTAATTCATCCCATCAATAAGGTTTTGGATGATCAAATGGTAATATTTCATCATCAAAGTTTATATTTGTGTTTCATTTAATTGCCTTGAGATTATCCTTCAATACTCCTGTAGCAATATTCCTTTCCAAACTCTTCTTTATGCCTCAAATTTAATTTCCTTTAAGTCAGCTTGGTGATAAAGGGTGATGAAAGTTATGAGCAGTACAAATAATTTCTGTCCCGCTTTTCTCGAAATTATATGCATATTGAAATATATTTTCCATTTGACGCCACAAAAGACTGGCCCCAATTTTTCAATAGCGTTGTCGAAATTCAGGTAATGATTTCTGATATTCATTTGAGTGAGAAGTTTACTTATCTGGAAAGGTCTCAATGGTGCCTATCTTCGAGGGATTTAAATGACTGAGAAAGAAATTCGTATTGCATTGAGTGATTGCACAAGTTTCACATTTCTTTGAAATAATAAGGAGAAAACTCATACTTAACATGTTTCCAAGGTAATGACTTGAAAATCAAAATACCTTGGTGTTTTTTTTATTTATTTAAATATTAAGAAAAGTAATTAATACTATCCAAAATTATATCCCGGGGAAAGTTAAACTTTTGAATCGATTGACAAGAAATTTATGAGAATGCTTGTCATGTCTCAGTTTTAAATCAATGGGTTCTCATGTAGTTCATATCACTTAATGAAAACTACATTATCCCTCAATATAAAATCTGATAAATTACTGACTGGAATGTGAGTTGCTCAATATGGGTATGATTAAAATTTTAGCCGTCGTAAATGATAAAATTCGCGACCCATTAAATCACATTCTAGGCGTTAGTTGTCATAGGTGTACCATAAATTGGTAGAAGCAGTATCTTAATAGTTTTCATACTTCTCCGTGGTTGCTTCACTATCGTGCTATCTTCCACAATGTTTCGTTAGTTAATTTTCTTTGATAGGGGCAACATTGGTCAGCATAATTACTCTATGATCATTTTGCCACCTTGTATCCCAATATATGAGGGTTGAATTTTGTTAATTTAAAGTTTTGGGTAATATTTTAAAAGTGTTAATGAATTGATAGGGACACATTATATTAACCAGACATGTTATTTACTCGGATAGATTAATGCAGTACTACGGCATGAAAGCATTTTAATATCACTCCGTATCCAACTCGTTCAAAACTGTTAATTATCTTTAAATGTGAAATTTTAAATTAAACATTCAATTTATTTTCATTTCGTACCTTCATATCTGCGTGGAAATCACAACGTTTCCGTCACGGTAGCGGTGATTAACGAATTTTGCCGGCTGTTGCGCGAGTCACCTCCGAATGAAAACTACGTATATATAGAAGAAAATTCTTGAATAAGCTCTCGTAGAATATTTTGTGTCAGTGAACCAGCGTGACCCAAATTATCCCTCGCTATTTAATTAAGTACGGGATAAAAAACGTGTTTGCGAGATGGTCGCAAATCCGAAATCTTTGAATGCCTAAACTTGCGTGTAGGACTCAGATATTTGATTCCATGTTCTGTACGAGTTATTCAATTTTGACTGAATTCCTCTTGCCAGAGTTACGTACTTCACGAATAAATTTCAATCGTATCCGTTATATTTACGTGAAAGGACTTGGATCTTCTTATGTAGAATATGAAGTGCATTCTGTGAGTTTATTTTTTAATAAAATACTGGCTGTGAATCGCGCTACCACTAGAGAATCAGACATTGGTGGTGTTTTTGTTTCCCAACCTCCAATGAAGAGCAGCTCATTTCATGCCACATTTTTTTGTTTTAAGAATTTTTACTTAAGTTTTAAATGTGCGCATGCGTATTAAGAAATGGTCATGGAGAGTACCATGACAAAATTAATCAAGTGAAATATTCAGGTCACGCGCGTTTAAAGTAAAATACGATTAAAGGCTGTGGCTTAAATGCAGTCACGCATCGGTGTCAGCCAAGACGTAGGAAAGATGCCTTTCGCCTTGACCGAGTTTTCTTCCAAGGTGAATTATTATTTTTATTCTCGAAATGTATCTCGACCTAAGATTTCAGTTTTTTCATCATCGATTAGATTAATAAGGTGCTACTATATATTTCAACTTTGAAAATCGTCAGAGTAAAAGATAGTAATGAGTATATTTTCAATTTCCTTCAATATTTTGATGGTATTTTTTTAGAATGTTCACATTGAAGCTAAACGTATGGTAAAACTGCAGATCCGATGTTTTAATTTGAATATTTTTCCAGTTTGTATGTTGTAGAAAATCGTTTGCGCAATAGAGCTTTGAAAAGGGTGTCTTTTTCATTTAAATTGAAATAATTATGACTTTATATAAAAATGAAAACCCTTTCTTTTTTAACCCATGACTTTTTATACATTGTGAGAGTGAGTCCTATTTTTCCAGGTAGTTTATCTTTAAAGTAAAATAAATAGCAATTTTCTTCGCTCTATCATGTATAACTAAGCTTTCAGATAACATGCGCAGGCAAAATTTAAGTTTATTTAAGGAAATAAATAATAATCGCTATTTGGAAATCTGCAATTTATATTTTTCTCAATTGCAACAGCTTGGCCAGACTACACTGTAGGCTTTCATGAACGTTATAACATGATAACTTTACTAAGTCAAAATTATGCTGCAGAACTTTAAGGACTGCCGCTGTTTAGTAATGAATCTGAGACGGTAGCGGATGCATGTGGAGGGCGCGGGGGGGCACACCCCCCTTTGCGGTGCCGCCCGCATTGCCTAACATTGCAGATCTACACTTGTAACTCTTTTATATCATTAAATAGCATTGTCTAGTATATGTGTATAATCAGTTTAAATAAAATTTTCGAAAACATTTGCATGTGACTTGTTTATTTTTCATTGCGATAAAAGTAAAGGCAGCTCAAGATGTCTTATGCGCCCTATCTTGTATTTTGTATGTATCCGCTACTGATCTAAGATGCCAAAAATTCAATATTCATGAATTATAATGAACAGTTGGAGTCAACACAAACGTTTTATTCATATGGCCTTTCATTTAATAGTTGTAGTGCATTTACTTGTCACCTAAGAATTTGTATGGAGTTCCATTTGATAAATAATCACAATCAATTTTTAAATAACCGCAGTACATTTATAAAAGGTTGGATTTTCATAATATTTTCCATAGAAGGTAACATATTCTCCTTTGATCTTCGCTCAAGAGAACTTTCGCGATCGGCTGGTTATTGATTTATTCCTCCGGAGTAAAAAATTAACTATGGAAATATCGAGAGAGCTGGAGAGGTACGTTCACATGCTTAGTATCGATAATTTGGATAAAAAATCCATTTTATGAAAATGCCTTACCTCTCTCCCCTCTTATGGCATGGCAAGAAAAATTATCTTACCATTTAGATTGCTCCTAGTCACGCAAAAATCCCAGGTATCAGATGAAAGTTGCCCAGACCTGCACGCATCTTGTGCAAGGATTGTGTATTAGGCAACGAAGGTATACCTTTGTTCTTTGCTCATAGATCTATCTTCATGGAAAAAAAGATTTAATGGCGGGATCTCAATGTGTTAGCTGGTGGGAAAGCCTTGTACACGGAGTCACTATCAGTTTGGTGAAAATAATAACAGAACGCGATAATCTCTATCAGTGTCATCTAAATTGGAGGATACGTTTCAATTAATGCTATTTTGATGCTCATTTTAATTATCTTTGGATCTCGAGGTCATTTAGTATCGTTAATACAGCCATTAATCAGTCGTAAAAATATTCTCTAACCCTACTAAATACTTCCCTCACCCGCGACCTTGAATGATGAATTCTCTAGCTTAAAAAAAAGGACGGGAGTAGCTGATTTTTTAACGATCAATAAGAATTCTTCTGGGCCTTTGGGTTAGGTCTTTTTTAACTCTCGAATGCCTATACGTTTTATGGCGGCATCTGTTTTTCAATTCAACTCTCTTGAAATAATCACTCCCCAGGGCTCGATTCCAGGAACCTGTCAATGAGCATTCCGCATCATTTACCATTTCGGTGGAATGTGGTCTATTCTTTGCTGGTTAAATCGCTCATATTTTCTCGTTTATGAACCATTTCACTCGCTCCAGCCTTTCTCTCATTCATTATCAAGGTCGAAAATCCTATGAGAGTTCCTCCGGCCCTTGGCTTTTCCAATTACCGCCTTGAATTTCACGAATTCTTGGCGTAATATCTCAGCAGATCAAGCCTATTGGAACGTTATTATTTCCTTTTTGAATTAGTCTTTTTCGTGATAGCTGGCTATCTCCAAATTAGCTCATTATATGATACCTGAAAATGTCTCTATTGTAAAGAAGGTTATGCCGTTTTTTATTTCCATGCCAACGACAAATTATTCTGAATATAGGGTTTGCCACTTGAACTGTAACTACGGTACATAACGATATACCCATGTGACTAAATGTAATATTTTATATTTACTAATTTGCATATTAATTTATCGCTATATATAAAAAGGTAGATATGCTTTATAAATGAAGGAGTAGTTACAGGTTGACTTTGAAGATTATCAGTTTATTATGTTATCAGTTTGAGATTCCTCTTGCTTTGTGGAATGTACGACGAGAGTGGAAATCTGACTAGTCTCGTTTTAGGCTAATTTTGTTCTCTTTATAAATATATCGGTTAATAAATAGGAAGTAAATAGTGGTGACTAGTATACGAGTACTTGAGACCACTGCTTTCTATTTTGGTAAATAATTTTTCACTAATATTGGAACTATAGTTAGAAAATTACCACTCATTCCTACCTCACGGGTACCATCCATGCAAATGTGGATAGATGAATGATGGAAAACCCGTCATAAAGCAAATGATAGGACTAAAACAATTCCTTCAAACTAAAATTTTCTGTTATTTTTCATTTACAGGTACCAAACATCAAATTCATTGGGAATAGAACACGAACGGCTGGTTGTGCTGGTGTATTCGTATTCCATGATAGCATTTTTAATCAGTCATTTAAAAAAAACTGCTATATTTAATTTTACTCGTACGCCGTCGCGTTACGAAAAATGGGAAGTCTGGAAGCCAGATGAAAGTCAAATGTTCTTTATAGGGAATGATATTCTCGGCGGTGCTCAATTCATTGCGCTTTTACGAGGTTTCGCGGTATTTGCTCGTTTAATAGCGATTTTTATCGTCCTGAAAAAAATATATGCACCGAGCGGCTGATTTCTGAGATGGCCCAACCGGAAATCGAATACCACACAGTGCATCATCTCGTCGTCACTGAACAAATATTGTCGATTTCCGTTGCATACGCTCTAATGGGAAATAAAATAGGTTTTATCATTCGCATGTTCACATTGTTTCCCTTCCGCGAGGGATGAGGCTTCTCTAAACGCTCCAATTGGCGGTCCGTTTGCAAACATTCCGCATTGTCTCCTGGATTTTTTTGCTCATCAAAAGGACTGTTGATTGAATAACCGTGAAATCACTGCCGGCAAACGAGCTGACATGAAGGGAAACTCCCTCTTCAAATATTGCTCGGGGAAACCTTGTGTCCTAAATTCAATCAGACTCCTAGAGCTATCCACTTTCCATGGTAATGCTCTATTTGTGTTTTTGAAGTTAAAAAAATAATTATTTGAACTAGCTTCGCCATCTATGGGATGGTACGTGCTTAGACCCAGTTGATGGCTTATTGTGATGACATTGATTTTACGACTTGTTGGTACGAAATATTTCATTTAAGTGAACCTAACATGGAGTTGAATGTAGGTTAAGGATATCTCAAATACTACATGCATGATGAATCTCAGCGTAGTTGTAGACAACGACAAATCTGACGAGTGTTAAAAATTTCAAATATTAATGAATATTTAATTTGAATCTGGAATAATCAGTCTTAAAATTGAAATGCAAGTTTTGCCGACATTTTTAATAATTTATATTTCATAATCAGGACTTGAAATGAAAATGAGTATATAATTTTGATACATGAACACGAGAAAGACTACAGCAATGTTTTTTATCAGAATTTAGTCAAAAAATAGGAAAGAGTTGTTTGTTAACAAATATGAAGAGAGTAACTTCCATTTCAATTTCAAGGCCTACACTACAAGATTCAAATTTAAGGTCAGTAAAATAAAACTCATTTTATAAAATACTACCATTTTTGTTAAAATTAAAACTTAAATTCATATTAATTCTTTATTTTCAAGCAAATATTAAATTTAATAATAGCCATTAAACCTCTTTTGCCCTATAAGCTATTATTTGCGGATGGAAAGCTGCTTAATAACTTTCTGACAGTAAATTTGAAGGCTTTGATAATTTACTTAAATTATTTGAGACTATTTTTTTCCATCCCTTGATTTATCTTGAAAATTTTATTTTCCTAAAAGTTTCATAAATTTCATACGTTTCATGCAAAAAAATGTAATAACATTTTTCCTTGAGTATGCTAATGATGTCTGAATGTCAAGTATTTATTTTTTTATATTTATGTGCCGATTTTATACTGTTTTTTGAAGTAAGTACTTAATTAATAATGTATTGTTCCTGTAAATTTGTGTTATTAATATTTTTATTTTGTGATTACTGTTTTATTTTAGTAGTTATTTGAAATAAAAGTTATAATACTCCTATAAAAATTTTGTTCTAGCGCACTAATTACCTAAAGTCAATATCAGGTAAACCGTGGTGGCATTGGCGGCGTGCTTCTAAGGCAATGAAAATCAATCTGTTGACATTCATTTATGCAAAACAATGGATTTGTGGCCGATATATTACAAAAAGTTTGCCATTCCATTTTTCGGTTTCTGTTACGCATGCGCAATCCCCAGTTCACATTTTTTTCCCTCCCATCTATTGGCAGAATTCTCTCGATCTGTCCCTCTCTTCCCCTCTCTGTCCATTTCTCCGCTGACCCCTCTACCGAAATTATGTAGTGAATTCAAGCTTTCTGCTCCGGCGGGCACCTGCTTATTTATTGGCTGGTGTTCCCGCGCGTCACCTTCGACAGCGACCGTGTTGGGGAGAATGTGAGAGGGTGTAAGAGAAAAATAAATGAGCGAAGGGGGAGGTTATTTGGTACGAAGAGAGGGAGGCGGTCGAAAGGCTAAATGGTTGACGCCGTGTGGCCTGTCGTGCAGACCTCCGATCGCCCGCGTGAGATTGGGCGCGCGCGAGTCGAAATCACGAAACGTTCTCCTCCTTCCCCTCCTCCCCTGTCCCCCGACGTGACGTCCGAGGGTGACTGAAAGGGAGAGGGGTAAGTTTGGTAAAATGGAAAAAAAAGGTCGGAGGTTTTGGGAAGGAAAAGGTTAGGGCAATCGAATTTCTCTGGTTACGTCCTCGAAGCGTTGGTGTGACATTCAAACGCCGAGTGTACACGAAAGTATATGCATGTAAATGTATGAATGTATGTTAAAGAATGCTGAAAGAAAGGGATTAAAACATAATTGAAGTTCTGTGCTTTACTCTTCATTCTTTCTTCTCCCCCTGAATTTATGTATCCGCCTTATGAATGTCAAGGTAAAAATTAGTGCATTAAGGGAAAAAGTCAGGGATTTTGGGCAAGAAGAGGTTAGAGCAATCGAATAGCTCTGGTTATGTTCTCGAAGCGTGGGAGTAGATCGGTGTGACAAGAAAAATATTTCTAAAGCTGAATATAAACGGAAATATGCATGTAAATTTATTGATACCAATTAAAGTAAATGCAAAAAGAAAATAATAGAAAAACATAATTGATGTTCTTTTCTGTAGTTTATTTTTGCTCTGTTGTACTGTTTTCTAATGTACGTAACTCTTTCTTTCTTCTTCTTTATCCAAATTCATGTAATCGACCTATGCATGTCTATGCTAACATTAAGGGCATAAATACATGTCTATATAATGGCCAACGAGGAGGAAGAGTTATTTATGAAGGAAGGAATTCGTCAGTAATTTGAGGAATAAGAAACATAAATGAATAGAAGAAATTTGGAGAACCAAAATAAGGTAGAAGGACGAACGTAACAAACTATGCTGGTGAGCTAAAATTCGATACGATAAGCTGGGTGCAGATACAAATATCAGTAGGCCTGCTGTGGTGTATTCAGCGATAAGCTATCTTAAATAGAGCATAATTAATGTGGCGAAAAAGCACATAAATGGAGAGACCGCCATTAATTATAATGATAATTATATTATTTGAAAAATGTGCTATGCGTGTAATGTGTGCCAGGAGTATATGATGTTTGTGCATTTTCATGTAAAAGATAAGAGGCGTTACTCACACACTAAATTTTATCATCCAAGTTTTCCACGGAACGTGGGCAACTATTATGACCGTAGATTGTATCGAGAAATTTAGTTGTTTTTCTACTTCGTATTATGCACCACGTCGAGGATAAACATGTAACACGAAAAACTATTGATTCTTTTATCTGAAAAGAAAACCACGATTGCGATATCTTCTCTTACCTAATTACTTTTCCCCAACTTGCTCGTCGGAAAAGAAAACACACGATTTAGACATAAATTTGGTATATGAATAGTTATTCCTTCTTTTAAGTATATTGTCTAATTATTTGCCACACTTCATCACTTAAACTTTTCACAAAATCCAATTACTTGATGCAAAGAGATACCAGTCACAAACTTAATTCTTGACCAATTAAAACCCCTTACCTTATGGTTTCTTGTATCATTTATCGAAATAAAAGTTTATAGTTACAACCCAATTATTCGACGACACAGGTTGGTTTGTCCCTCTGTGGTCTGGAAAATCCTATCAACCTGCGTGGTGTTCGTCCTTGGAAGGGCTCTCCACTTTTTTGGTCTCGTCCTGTTGTAAAATCTCCCGTTCCTCTCCTTAATTCCAGCTCCTTGGTCAATTCTACTCTTCTACGTGGGCTATGTCTCGCACGATGCCACACTCTGGAACTTCCCCCTGCCAAAAACTTGTGTGCTCTCCCTTTGCGCATGCGTACACTCCGACGGTTTGATCTACAATTCCCCTCGCGCTCGGCTTCCACTCCATATGTCTATTGTTTATTCTCAAAATTCCCAATATGGTGGGTCCCTTATGGTTATTTTAAACCATGAGGTGGTAAAAGAAAAATGACGAGGCCAGCGTTATGTTACAAGATAATAATACATTGTTTCGAAACCTGGTTCAATTGAACAAATTCGGTCTGGGAGTAAGTATGGGATTGTGATTTGTCGACATGAATGCTGAATAGTTCCACATAGTTACGCCTATCACAGATTGAATTCGATAAGACTTTGTATATTCCAAAGATTTTTACTCAATAATGACTGCCTGAGTCATATTCATGGCTCACGCAAGCTAGTGAAATTATTATTTACCACAAAAACTATTAGAATAGGTGTTTTCCTTTAGTTTTCTATCCATGACTGGTAAGTGTGCCCTTACAAACTCATATAAATCGAAATTCATTGGGCGAATACTTGCATTCGGATAGAGAAAAAGATAGAAAGAATAAATAATTATTTCAAATATGTTTTTTTACCCCTTTATTATTTGTATGCTTTGATTTATATCAGGTCAAAGAATTCTTATTCTATAACCTTTATATTCCACATATTTTGCACGTAATTATGGCTTATCGCATTGGTGGTGTACATTTTTCATGCACATATCTTTTTTCTTGGCAAGTTTGAAGGAAAATTGTCTCCGAAAACGGTTTTTATTATTAAAAACGGAATCTGTAAGGGACTGACTGAATCATCAACAGGTCTATTAACCTATTCTCCTCCCTGTTGAGGATTGCTTGAGACACTCGAAAAACACGTCATGGAGATATTTTCCTTCAATTTATATTGTAATTTAAGTTTTTCTGCCTTCCGATGTTTTCACTTGGCCAAATGTCTCTCAAAGTAATTATTTAATATAAATGTTTACTGCCTTAAACGTCACCCAAAAAGCCCAGTCGACAAGCCAAGGACGTGTATAAGACTCGCTGTCCGGAAAGCGTTAAATATCTTCTCACGCAATGGCGACAATGAAATATTATTTATCACTCGAAAGAACGAGCGAGCAAATTTTGCAGATGAATAAGTCGATGGTAGAAGTGAGCGGATGGCTGAGAATGGGGTGTCGCGTCGATTTCCCAGGATTGGGGAACAGTTTACATCCGTCCCCAGGTACATAAATATGCACCAATGTGTCTAAGTGCAATAACACTTTTAAATATACTAATTTGCATATTAATTGATTGCTATGTATAAAGTGGGTAGCTCTGCTTTAGAAATGGGAGAATGGTTACATGTCGACTTTGTAGACTTCATTTAAGCCTTTGGTAATTGCATGACATAAAATTGTGATACTGATTTTTTATATTATTATTATTGTTAAATATTGCTGCAATTAGGCAATTACCTGGTGGAAGCATTTGATTTACACACATGAATAACAAATGTACCACTCTAATAACTAAGCAAGAAACAGAAAAGACACTTATAGTAAAAAAATAATACATTAATTCTTATCGTACAACTAACAATTGAACCATGACCCATATAACCCAATTCCAAGCATTCCATAGAATACAATAAATCTAATATCGTACTAACTAACGTGCTAACTAACAAATGGCCATTGACCCAATAAACCCCTTTTCACACCCTCCCTAATAAACCACTATGTAATTAACCAATAAATGATGAACGATTATTCCTAAAAATTTTCGCTTTTGTGGGGAAGATCTTAAAAATAACTTCAGGTAGGTCGTTCCAGTCCTATATTCCTCTATGTAGGTAGGATATTTTCAAAATATCTGTTTTCTGTTTCTTTAACTTAATTTTGAATTTCAATGCTGATTAAGTAAATTGGATTATTTGGTATGTTTCCTGATCGCGAAAACAAGAAATCATATTACATCGAACAGATGAAAACCAATTAATCCATTTTGTAAACTACTACTAAAAGCAGTGAAGAGTGAGTTACTGCAGCCTTCCCTCGCATTTCAAATTTTTTACGTAAATACGCAAATGAATAATTATATATCACTCGGAGGAACAAGCGAACGAAGTTGGAAGTGTGCAGATGAATGAGATGGTCGTTGATGGTAGGAGTGAGCCGATGACTGAGACAGGGCTGTTGTGTCGATTTCCCACGATTTCGCACTCTACATCCGTCCCCAGTAGCTTCCTCTCCCCCTCCTACCAATTCGCAATGCCATCCATCCTATTTCTTTCTAAATGCTCACTCGCTCTCTCACGCTTTCATCGATGGGCCCTTAATACTCGCTATTTTTTTATTTTGCTGTGAGCGCACGATCAAAACGACAGTTGTCACGACGGAAGCGATTAGCATTTCGGCAGTCGTTTGTTTCCGTGGCGCCACTGCCCCATTAATGCTTTCGCTGTAGGGAGTCACACACACACACATACAAGCTCCGTTGGGGACAAAAACTATTAGGGTCGCGGCGAACACGCATGATGTACGAAATATTCGGGCCTTTTCCCCTTTATAGAGGGCGCTGAGTATCAGAGGGCCACCAACACCATCGCCACACGTTTCCTCTCCCTTTATCGCTTTTATTTTGTTTTCGATCGTCGTCTGCATTTTATCGATTGCAACCTAATTCGCGCGCCCTTTGGCCCTATAACCCCTTCCTACACCTCCCGCCTCCGCTTACACCGGCCAAATGTTCTCCCGCCGGCTATCCAGGGCTCTCCTCCGCGCGGCTCTGCTTCCATTAACGAAACGAGCTTCTCTCTCCGGGATGGACCATTTATAGCTCTCGCGTAAGGACCCAAAGCGTCCTAACGAATACCAGAACGCGCAGCAGAAACAGGTTTCCGAAATGGGGGCGATAGTGTATGGAGGAATGGTTCCAGGGGTTTGCAGTACACTATCTATTCACTGGCTCTCCCTCCTATACTTGTCCCATTTTTTATATTTTCTTTCTTCTTTTGTTTCATTTACGTTGGCAAATGGAATTTTGGTCATCAGTCTCCATCACCTCCAACTTCAACATCCCCTTCCATGGTCACGTCCTTCCCATTTTCGTCTCTTCTCTTACTCGTGCGAATTTTCTTTTTTTTACATCATTCACGTGGCTTGATGGCCGTAACGATGTTTGCTTTTTTATTGCTCTCCTCTGTTTATATTTCTTTAGCCCCTTTTTTGTGATATCGGCTATGCAAGGATGTTAAGGTTGTAGGTTGTGAGTGTGGTGGTACTGGGTGGGGGACAGGGGCGGTTTGGCCAGGTCGGCTGGTCGGCAACCGCCGAGGGCCCCCCGATCTCAGGGGGGGCCACAACGCCCGCGTCTATCGCGTAGCGTATATGAAAGCAGCATTAAAAATAACTCAGATTACTTGAGCCAGTGTTTTTTATGGAATTTTAATATTCTACATTTCCTTTAGGTGCTTTATTTACAACACACTCAGCGTCAAAATATTTAACAAAACACTTTTTAAAAATAATAAACAATTAAAAAAAATGTCAGAAGATAAAAGAGAGCAATAGTAAATTGAACCATAAATAGATAATATATAATAACCCTAAATAGGTAATTGAACTATTATTAAATTTTATAATCTGTGAAATTTTCACTTTTCAGTATTTTTTTCTTACGAAACTACTATTTTGAATCGACTTTTATCTCATTTTTAAGAGTCAGAATAGCGTCAAAATCCATTTTCGGGCATGCAATTTCATTAAATTTTCCGGGGCAGGACCTTCCCCGGTAAGGAAGGCCCTAGCATGAGGGCCGAGGGCCCCCTATCACCTCAGACCGCCTCTGATGAGGGCTGATGGTGGTCAGGATGTATCCACTGTGCTATTCTTCTCTCTCCCCTGAAGGCTGCGGTTTGACTCCCTCCCACGGGGAATCGGGGCTACCTGCATCCGCTCCGCGCTCTTCCAATTTCCTTCCCAATGATTACCCGAGGGGTATGCGAAATATGGTGTGTGAGCCTCTTGTGCCGACCTTTGGTGCGGAATTCATCCTTCCATGAAACCTTATTTCGGCGCATCAATACGCAGGCGGCCCCCTTTCCGGAAATCGTATTACCTCCATCTTGTAGGCTGCTAGCTGGTCGGTTGATCTGGAAGTTAGGGAGGAGGACACATCATCAGATAATTGGGGTGAACCAACTCAGGGTGGGTGGGGGTAGTTTTTTATGGAGACCTTGGATTGATTATTTTAACATCGTCCTAATTTCGAAGAAAAACTGAAAGGAAGGCTTTAATTTAAAATTTATGAAATATGAACTCCAACCAAGAAGGAGATAAGATCTTCTCGAAATTTGCCCAAAAAATTCTATTAAATTAGAAATACACACGACTAAACTTTTAAAGGTTATTTTTTCATTGTCCTACACGCGGAGAAGAATTGAAAGAAATACATTGATTAAAGTCATAGAAAGATTAACTCGAACCAAGGAGTAGAGAAGATAACCTTTTTCGCAAAAATTGCCCAAAAAGATTCTAACAGATTAGAAATACTCTCGACTAAGTTTTGTATTGGTTATTTTTTCATTTTCCTACTCGCGGTGAACAATCGAAAGAAATACTTTGATTGAAATCATAGAAAGGTTAATTCCATCCAAGAAGTAGAGGAGAGAACTTTTTTCTCAAAAATTGCCGACAGGGATTCTCTGAGATTAGAAAAACACACGAGTAAATTTTATTTTTTTTTAGTTCATAGTTTGTATTTTTTACCATTTTTTGAACATACTATATGGCTTATTGGTCACCAATTCAATGCATTTGTTTTACAAGATTTTAACCAAAAAGAAGTTAGTTTCAAGAGAATTCAGATTGGCCCCTGGCGGTTGTTTTATTTATGACAAAATTGAGTTGAATTTAGCGATAAAAAATAATTATTACCTTTGTTTTCTTTAAAACTGGCGGGGAAATCAGTTTTATAATAAGATCATAATAGGAGTTTTTCCACATAACGTTATTTCCGGTCAAATTGTCAATTAGAACCTTTTCAAGGCGTAGTAGCCACGATATTTATGGCGTCTCTTAAGGTTACCTCCGCTTGCATGTCTTAACTTGTCTGTCCTTGACCTTAATGCCAGCCATCTTACTGGTAAAGGATGCTGGGAATGAGATTTTTCCCATGATGAAGGTGGCTTCTCGCGAAAATTAAGAGCATTTGTGTATTGCTGGGATAATATCAGGAAAATATTTGATCCTCAGCATTCATGGCACCCTTTGCGTGAGTACGTCTCAAGGATAGATATTGAAGCTGTAATGCATGTTGGACTCGAGCGCTTGCATGTCAAACTGAAGGTATTTCTTCTTTGTTTTGGATTTTACTCTGAGTTTTATTGGACTCTGAAATCTCCCAAGGATTTAGCACCACATGAAATTAACCATCCTTGCGGAATAGAAACGCTATGCTCTTTACGTCATCATTAGGTATCACTGGCGCCGTTGTTTTTCTTCAAAAACCGTAGGTAAGTATATCCATTTGTTTAATAACTTTACTTTGTTGCCATTTGATGAATTCATTCTTCAAATGATGAATATACCTAAAATGTGGGAAGATATCTCTGGTGTAGTCTTATCTTCGTTGCTATTTCACCCATTGTTAAAAACTTTAATTAAACATTTCCCTTTGCCCCGCCTTTGGTTTTCTACCTCAAGCAGTATATAGGTGGTTAATCTGATGGGACAATATACCATTCGGTGGACTTAGCGGACAATGCATAGGGCTGTAGAAACATGGGTTATTAATTTTGGAAAGTATTGAGCTCGTATTAATTGGATGTATAATGCCAGATATTGAGAACGGCATGTTTACCTTTTAGGCTTCAGAATGTTGCCGGTCGAAAATGGCAGCCCTTAGCCTTATGAGAAGATTCTGTGAAAGAATTTTGGGGTTCTGGGTGTTCTTGTATAAAATTTCAGAAAATGAGAACCTAATGGGAACCCTAATTCAAAACAATTCAAGGTCTTTAAATCGTCATTCGATCAATTATTTTGGGAATTGACCTTTTCAGTTGAGCCGCCTCAATGAGGGATGTATGGCGTAATTTGGGACGTTTTGGGGAATGGAAAAGTTTGGTTAATTTTTGAAGCGTTTGCTATATACCGGCGGAGTTAGAGCAGTTGTTGCTGTTGGTGCTATCAGTTTTGGTCAGATGCCTTTCAAACTCCCTTATTTTAAAGAGGAAAATTTTTGGCTGGATGGAGCAAGGGCGTAGAGATTAGCCTACTTCCAACGAGAGTCGTGTAGTGGTCTTCAGTTTCAAATCCCATCTGGCGAGCAGAATCTTGATTTGGAGCTGGCCTCAATTTTACCCGAGTGCAGAGATTACTCAGTAAAAATAATCTCTCATGGTTGTGGTGGAGCCTTGAGTCTTTGGCTTGGGATGCTACCGCCTGTTCGCTGCCCTTACTCATTGCCACTCCCAGCTTGAAATGGACTCTGGGATAGTGGAATAGTTTAATTTGTTTTCTGCTATCGTCGATTATCGGTCATGTACCACGTGAAGCATACTTCACCACCCTCTTAGGATTGAATAGAGTGAAATATGTTTAATGTTTATCACATTCAAATTTTAGTAGTGAATGAATACGATGGCCGAGTAAAATTACTGCTGACAACCTCCCTTTTTACAAAAAATACAAATTTTTCACATTGACTGCAAAGACAAATGTTCTCAATCCCTTATTGAAAGAAATATGTATAAGGCTTATTCGAATCCAAAATTTAGCCCGTCTACGGATTTATTTGACTGGAATTACATTTTATCGACGGAGCCAACTGGGATTAATGATCTATAATAAAGTATTGCTTCATTGGTAGTTTGAAGACTCGATGGGGACTAGAATATGGCATTATAAGGTATCCTGGAGAAACCTTTCAACACTTCCAATAAACCCCGCGATGCGAGGTGGCCTGGCGAAAGGAACGGGCGGGCCCATCCACTGAACATGCATGAAATTCACTCGTCAGTCTTAGTCCGGAATGAGCTCTAGCTTCACCAACCCGAACCAAGTCTTCTATTGAGGAAGCGATGAGAAAAAAAGGTAGTACCCTTGTCTGATTATTCCCTGAAATTGTGCTGAAATTTCCATAATACACTTTTCACTCTCTCATTAGTTGATTCGCTAAATTACGGAAGTCTTGCCATGCAATTAATGCCATTATTTCCAGCCATCACCAAACGAAATCGCTACTTCAATTGATCTTACTCATTATGCGTAATAGACAGAGCCTTAAGTAAAAGGGCAAATGTTCCTCTGTAACGCATCTAGAAGAGTTTAGTATATCTATCGATCGTTATCCTCTGATTTGAGAAAAAATGATGAAAGAAAAACAAAATAGGGAAATGTTCCGAAAGAAACGTTTTTGAGAGTCACGAAAGAATACCATCCATTTTGGTCAATTCAAAATTCCCCTACCAACTTTTTACCCTCGTAAGCAGGTGTCCGTATTTATATTTTGCGTGACCGTTTCCTCTCATATTTTAGCCACTTTAATTCCTGCAATTATTAAATGTTCTTAAAAAATCGTTAAACTTATCAGAAATGGTGAGCTTGTTTGGGTTATCACGAAAATTTATCACAAAATACTCAATTTCAAATTAAATACTTACCAATCTGCACAGTGAACCGTGACAAAACTCACTCAATCACCCACTAGTTAATTTAATGTCACGGGCATTCAGTTTTGGTCATTAAATTTAAAATGCATTCCTGAAAGATGTCGAAGATGGCTATCAATCTTACTTCCACGCTGAGCTGAAGGTTTATCTTCTTGAAATTAATCTAGTGTTTTTCTGAGCATTACCCTCCGTAGAGTACCCTATGTAGTAGCGAAACGGATTCTTTGTAATCGAGGAGCAAGTAAAAGAAAGAAAAAGGACTTTTGCCTGAAAGCCTTTCTTGTCCTCGATTTCACTCTGAATTTCTGCAGTAAAGGGCTAAGTTCGTCGCCATATTTACTCCATCAACCATCGTCTGCATAGTTGATAAGTCAAAAGGAAATTTCTACGCGATCAAACGGACAAATCTCCTGAAGTAATGCAGGCCATAGTGTGACAGTTATTCTCCGCTTACTTTTCAAAATTCTCCTTGCGTGCCTTGTACATAATAGTCTATTTTTCTAGGAAATATCACTTTTTACAAAATAAAATTGGCTGAAAAGAATGCTACTTGGTTATAATAGCTATGCTTTTATTCATTTTTTATAATCATTTCAGCTCCTTAATTTCTCGGTGGTTTATGCTGCCTAAAGTAAAATATATCGTCAATTTATTTTTCAATATTTCATGATATCTTTTATGGAATAACTGAAAAACTGTTTGGCCTCCAGAAATAGACTATTCCATTCAATTCTGACTGCTATTAAATTCTCATTAATGTATTTATATCAATGCCCCTCTAATAACATTGAATAACCTTTCTCATCTTAGGAATCAATGCAATTAGAATGAATTGACAATTTTGAAAGGGAACGATCCATCATAATGTTTATTCACCTTAAGTTTACAAATACGAGATAGCATTTTGGGGCAAAAATCACTCCGTGAGAAGCTAAATGTAGTCAAATTTAAAGTTTATCCATATGTACTTCTAGAGCATTGCATACCTATCAATTGTCCTTTTTTGCTTTCAGATGCCTTGGAATTTGTTCTTAGTCATGCCAGATTTAATCTACTTCTTAGGAAAAAATTGAAAAAGACTGCACTTCGTATTTGCTTTGACTCTGGCAAGATTATTGCTGACCTTTTTACTTCCGCTACCATAATTTTATAGCCAGCCAGAGTGCTATTTTTGCTGGAGGACAGGAGGAATAAATCGTATTCCATCTGGCTCGGAGTACATTTTTTTTACTTCCAGCATCCAACAATGCGGCTTGCTGGGACGGTCTTTCTTTGTATGAGGACGGGGAGAAGAATAAGTATCGGAGCTGAGCGAAAAAAATATATTACACGTGAAGAAAGAAAAAAAACCTGGTAAAACGTTGGGAGAGGTCCTACGTCTACCATTTGGGTGCACACACGTCTTGTTTTGTCAGCGCAGCCTATGCGAACGACGCAGAGCGCATCTCATTCATAGCGGGTCGGGAGAACAGATGCCGAATCTTGAAAGCAGCGGGGCATCGGCTGTAACAGCCCGGGGCAAGGAACGTATCTTTTCTATCTTTAGAGTGGCGTGTGAGATAAGGCCGATTCGGAATATTCGTCGATGGATTTCCCGTGCACTTCACTTCGGCCTCTTTCCCCGTCGATGATACTTGCGCGTACAAGTGATCCACTGAAGGGGGGGCGGGGAAATGGGAGACGTGTTGGTAAGGGAATAGAAATTACGAGCACGCCGCGAGCTCTCTCGCAGTGTAGCGCAAAAGGAATGCCGCGAATATTACAAAAGAGGATCCTCAAGTCGGCTTTTAAACGTGTTGTCAACCACCGCGAATTTGAATAGGTTTACACAAGTCGCCACTAGATTCGCTGGCAAACAAATTTCATCCAAGTTACACGGGGAAATTAGGTTTAATAGGGGCGTTTACCGAAACTTATATGCATGGTAATGTAATTGGTCAAATTCATTACTCTTCAATACTATTCCTCGCAATTGCAGAGACCATTCAGCAAAATATTGGAAAGATTGGATCGCATTGTACTCATCTCCGCGCCGCGGAAATTTCTGAAAGCCGATGAAAATGCGACCGAAGTGGCGACAGAAATCAGCCTTGTTTGGGATGGAATTGGGCCTCTTCTATGCAGTCACTAAGGGGAGGCCCCCAGTCCGCCCAAGTTGCCTTGTACATAGTTAAATTTTTATTATCATGCCCAATTGGTATTTAGACAACGTAGTTGTGAGTCATCCCCGAAGAAATATTTCTTTGTAGTTGGCCGAGGGGAAAGAATTGAAGAAAGAAAAACGCCACCCTTCATTTATTTAGATGCAAATTTTATAGAGTCACATGCAAAATAATTCACTATTTAATGGTTGAATGGTGGTTTAAATTAATTTATTAAAGCGTTCTATGGTGACTACCATTGCTAATGAAATAGGCTGTTGTTTACTTTTAACATTAGACACCTCAAACCTCACTCATCCTAGGACGTCTTTCCAGTCCCCATTTGTCGACAATTTTATCGGGGCCAGCCGCGTCGCACGCGCATCAAGATCAGTTCGTCACCATCGTTAGTTAACGCAAAATGTTATCGCAAAGTTGCAAAAATTCTGCAGAATAACTACGCTTTTCGTTGGGTTGTTTGGGTTTTTCAACGTACGGACAAGGCATTGGAACGTATCTTGTTCTTATATCGAGGACTTACTGTACATGGAATGCACTACATACTATTTGTACCTTGAATATGATGTAGTAACATCGAAACCAAGGTCGCCATTTTCCACGCCTATAATATTTATTGCAAGTATTTATTTCAGTATGGAAAAATTTAACTCCATCACGCTTGGATCATCGGATTTTATTTTTAACTAATAATCCAATCGCAATGGACAACATGAAGACAAACACTATCAACGTAGTCTTGCCAATCAAACCAATTATATGTATCAAGTGATCTAATTTATTGCCATTTCAGTGTGTATCATGCGCAGAAGCCGATGCGCACTCCAATACATATTTCCTCTTGAGCGTGTGTTCGATAGGATTCAGAGTTGGGGGGGGGGGGGGTGGGCATATCCAGTTGCCCCCCAGGCTCTCCTTCCACTCTCGCGTGTCTCTCAGCGGTTCCGTCGGGAGGCGCCAAGTGCTTTGCAAACGAGAAAGCGAGCCCTCTCGGCCCTTCGATTGACGTGCTATTAAGTTTCCTCCGCAAATAACGCACGCCGAGAATTTCTCAAAGCCCGAAATGTTCCGCGGCACGTCGCGTCGTGACGAATCCCACGCCAATCGTATTCGCGTGGTGAGAAATGAGGTGAAGGACACACTTTCGGATGACAAATAATGGCGTTGTTTATGTGTATATCCCGTATTATTCTCAGTTGTTTACCTTATGTTCGATATAGTTTAT
Source organism: Ischnura elegans (assembly GCF_921293095.1). Lineage (NCBI taxonomy): Eukaryota > Metazoa > Arthropoda > Insecta > Odonata > Coenagrionidae > Ischnura > Ischnura elegans. Next base: position 101,150,081 of record NC_060248.1, on the reverse strand, counting down.
TATGCATGTCTTTGAGATTTACACAAGTTTTTGTCGGCACTTTCAACGTGTGACTAAGACTCGCCTGCTCTGTTGGTGTATCAAAAGCGTACGAAGAGATATGAAAGGCGTTTATACTCTTACCACTAGAACGTATTTACTTAGCAGGGCAAGCCAAGGGGATGGAACCCACCCAACGAAACGAATTGGAGATAAGCTCATAGGTGTGCGCTTTCCAAAAACTTGCTCCCCGAAAAATTTTATGGATACGGTCCATTAAAACCAACATTTTTGATTCGCCATTCATCCGTCTACCGGGCAGCCTAATGAAACTTCTGCACTTAAAGTACTCCTGCAGTTTCGAAGTGGTAACGTAAAAAAAATCATGGAAGTGCTGGTTGCAAACAAGTAATTACCTGTTGAGAGTCAATTCTATCATCGGATTTAAACAACGTTCATCTGTGGAGCCAACAGTGGTGACTCGAATTTAATCTGAGAAAATGCACTATGGTACATTTTTTGCAGAGTTCTTCCAAATATAATCCATGTTTATGCTGTGGATGGTATTAAATTCAAGGCAACGTGCGAAGTGAAGTACCTAGGAGTTACGATAACCTCGAACCTCTCGTGGGGAACACACGTACGGAATAATTGTTGCATAGCCGTGAAGAAATTAGGATTCGTCAAGCGTATTGTGGGAAGATTTTCGGATGAGAAAGTAAAAGAAACGCACTCGTCCGATCGCACCTTAAAAATGCAGCGATCATATGGGATCCGGTGCAGAAAGACTTAATCCGTGAACCGAGTAAAATACAAAGGAAGGCCGCGCGGTTCGTCAAAAACTGCTACGGACGTACAGACAGCGTCACCCAGATGTTAAGCGAATTAGGCTGGAAGTCGCTGGAGACTCGGAGGCTGCGCGCTTGGCTTAGCTTGCTTGAACAATTGAGAATGGATATCTTTAAGAGCGACACGGAGAACATAATATTAGAGCCCCACTATAATTCCAGATCCGACAGAAGTGATAAATTGAGAGAGATATTTATCCGAACGGATAGACATGGGAATTCGTTTTTCCCCCGAACCATAAAGGACTTTAATAAACGCGAATCGTAGTTTCGCATTTCCTTTTTATGTGTAAAAGACTGGTGTCCTAGCACTCCCTACCACACGCCTTTTAGGCGGCTTGTGGGGTAGTTAGTAGAAGTAGAATGATGGAGAAGTAGCATCCAAACGAATATTGGGGTTGAATCATGGAATAGGAGGGAGTGAGTAATGGGAATTAATGCATCTGCTGGTATGTCCTCATCCTTTACATCTTTGCCAATTAATTTGCCAAATTTTCCAGTGTTAGCCACTTATTTTACTTTCTGCTCAAAAATGCTGGACATGAAGTCGGTAAATTTCTAATCAACCGTAAAACATTAGATATTTCGCTTTGCTCTAGTCTGAATAAATTTACCTTTATGGATCGAATATGTTGGCTGAAATAGAAGTCTCTTTCTCAATATAATCTCATTTTTAATCACACACCTTTCTGCACTCATTGGTGCGGTTTTTCAGCATTTTATTCGTTTGATTTGCTATTTCTTTGGCACGGGTGGATAAGGATTGATGGACTTATTTGCGACACTAGATATAGTTTTGCAAGGAAAGTGACTCGAAGCATTTATCTTTGCAATAAATTGCCAATTATTTAAAATCAAATCGAAGAACTGCGTTTTGGGACTTTCGTTGAGGAATGTAGATTTTAAAACATAGATTTTAAAAACCTTTCTCCGTGAACGAAAAGTTTTTGTCATAGAAACGGTATGTTTTATTTTTTAAATTTTATCTGTAAGTAACTTAATTTACCTCATCGATACACACTTATTATTTCCGATGATAAATTGGTGAATGTCATCTACTTGATAAGTGCTTTGTTTACCCAAAAGAAGAAAAGTATTTTTTTATATTTTAATAAGTGATAGTTTTGATAACTCTAGCCAAAAATTCTACTGCCTAACGTAGTCAATGGCAACATATTCTGATATATTTTGACATTTCACGCCCACTCTTAATTTTTTTCTGATTTTGTTTTTTAAATCGTTTGCCTGGTGGTATTTTTCATGAATTTAATCTCTGGGGAAAATTTTACGTAAAGAAGCTTCTAAGGTGAAGAAAGTGTCACAAAGAGTTTGTATGTTGTCAGCCGTGGGAGAAATTTTCTTGAGACGATGTGCCGTTGTGATATCCGCGTGAGCATCTGCATTGTGTAGTTGAAATCAAACTTAGCGTAAGACCTTCTTCATAGATCTCAAGATAGAATGTATCGAGGGAAAATGCTTGCTTACCTCCGTTGTGAAACTCAACTGCGCTTTAGTTGACATCTAGATTCCGAGTCCGACCGTGACGGCTGTGTAAGATCTTGGTAGATATAGCATCTGTGCATATCTTTTTGTGCAAATGATAGCCGGTCCTTATTTTACTTTTCCCCTTTCCCCACGTAGATTCTGGATGGGAAAAGTTTTAACAAATGTAATAACTAGTTGGAATACTCTTTTGAGAGAGGAATTTTCGCAATTTTAAAACTTTCGCTAGGTTTTTTTTTCCTTTCTTTTTTGAGCGCATCATCCGGAAGCCTTATCCCTTTTCTCTCCATTCTTTCCGCACAGCCTCCTGCTGCGAGGAAGGGAAGCAATATCTGGAGAGTCTCTTTTCCACGCCCCTTTAGGTTCTCCACGACTTCCTTTCCCCTCCTCTCCGTTTCCCATATGACGACGACGTCGCACCACATTTCCTACCACTTCTCTCTCTCTCTCGAGAACTTGGCTTTCTCATTCTGCGACCCACCCACTCATCCCACTCCACTCTTTACTTCCTTTTCCTCTATATCACTCACTCAATCTCTTTCTGTTTTCCACTCCCGAAGCTCATCACTTGCCATTCCTCGTTAGGAAGTTTCATTTTGCTTCCTTCTTCTTTTTGCGACATTCTATTTTTTTGTCAAGCTTTCTGTTTGTCATTTCGTCACAGAGTGCAAGAAATTCACCTGCGGGAGGAATGAAACATCACTTTTGGAGCGGTTATTTGGGCACGTTTTGAATTATTGGAGCGGTTAAATCACATTTCATACTGAATTATTTAGTTTTTTCTTTGGTTTTAATCATGGTGAGCTGTTCTTGGCCACAGATTTTTTTTTTACTTTATGAATGTACTGTGGAGAATTGGTCAAATTGTTATATTACCTGTTAAATTTTGACCAGTTTAAATTGGAGTGTTTTCAGGGTTTCAGTATTAAAATTTCGTGCGATACGTGGGTGAAACGCTAGCCGAAAGTTAAGGGGTAGTAGGCTTAAAACACTCCAATTTAAATTGGTCAAAATTTAACAGGTAATATAACAATTTGACCAATCCTCCATAGTACATTCATAAAGTAAAAAAAGTCTGTAGCCAAGAACAACTCACCATGATTAAAACCAAAGAAAAAACTAAATAATTCAGTATGAAATGTGTTTTGACCGCTCCAATACTTCAAAACGTGCCCAAATAACCTTTATAACGCATTCCTCGATTAATCTTTAATCGAAATGTTCAAGCGGACTTGAACAACGGAAAAATATACTTTTAATAATAATCTTTATTTTTACATAACGATCGATCTAAGCCTGCCTACGTTTTATTCATTTTATGCCACGTGATGATATCACATCAGAGTGAACACGATTTTTGACTAGTCAATAGTTTATGGTTTTGATGTTTCTTTTACGAAGATAAAATAACGCATAAGTGTTTGAGCGTTGATATAATTTAAGAGGAGTGAATTTTTTCCTTTTGAACTACTATTGCGTCCTATTGTTTTCGAATCCATCTGATCAGTCGAGTCCAGCTCCGTGCTATCTACGCTTAGAAGCAAGCCTACAACAATATCCGGGCACAACTTCCCAGCTGTCGCGTTAGTCATCCCAAGTAAATTCAGCACTCTTGTGAGAATCAGGAAACTAAGCAAGCAGCTTATCGTATGCCAATTTATTTGATTGAGACTTAAACTGTAGCACAAAATTATACTTCTCTGCATGATGCAGATCCAGTTTTATAAAGTATAGGTAACATTTTTCGGATTGTGAAAACCGCTGTCAACGAGTGCTTTCATGTAAGGCCTCGAGTTAAAATAAAAGTTATTCTGAACTAATTTGCTTTACTATAATAGCCTTCAAATTTCCTCATACAACTCTTTAATAGCTAACATTATAAATAATCTTAGGCATTATGAAACTCTTTCTTTATGTCCCGCTCCCGAAACTTTTCATTTTTCGTTCCCCACTGGAACATTTTCACACTGGATTCAATTTAATCTTCTCTTCCTTCTATGCTACTCGTTTCCCTGAAACCTTTTCCATCTTTCCATTACAAAACAAAATCGAAAGAACATGAAATATTTTTCCCAAATTGGAAGTTGATCTCGTTTTTTTGTGAGATGAGAGTGGAAGACATGAAGTTACTTTAGGTACTTCCTCCACGAATATATTTTTTGCTAAAACGAAATATTGCACCAGGGGACAGGTTATATGATTGATTCCCCATGAAGCTCTATTACGTGCTGTCACTTATGAGACCACCTGCTGGCGATCAGGACTTGACTTAACAAAGTTGAAGTCCATACACGGAAGGACGATTCTCCTGCTATCTCGTCAATCACACGAAAGTTTCGCAGAAATCAATATTCACACGAGCTGCGCTGAATGCTGGATGTGAAGTTCCAATGGAATTCAAATCCAGATTATCATTTGAAAAGTTATTGCTAGCGCAGTATAGTTCACAGAATCGGCTCAGAGATAAGTTGTAACATTTAAAGACTTATATTTCAAACAGGGAGCTTATGAGAGGATAGTTATTTAAGAGCTTAAAGAAAATGTAAGCCAAGAGTCTGATCTGAAGTGTAGCGCTTTACGGTGCGGAAACATGGACACCTAGGTAGGAGGACGAGGGAAGACTTGAGACGTTAGAGATTTGGGTGTTGAGAAGAATGGAGAAAGTAAAGTGGACGGAAAGGAGGAGGAGCGATGAAGTGCTGGTCATGGTGGGTGAGGAGAGGCGGCTTGTAGATGAGATACGGAGGAGACAGAAGGTATGGATGGAGCAAACACTTAGCGGGGAGGAGATGATGAAAACAGTGTTAGAATGTCGGGCAAACGTGGGAGAGGAAGGAAGAGAATAGAACTTTCATATAGAATGAAAGTGTGTAGCCCTTATTGTTAATTGAAGAGGGTAGTCTACGAAGAGAGGGGAGGCTGCCAGAATACTTCTTAAGCACCCCATGCAAACCTACCGGTAGAAGATTTTACTAATAATAATTTCAAATGGGTAGCCTTTCTAGGTGATATGAATGGACATTTATGCGTAATTATGGTGATTATTTTGACGAATCGATTGAAAACTGCAGTCGCTAAGCCATAATGGATGGGAAATATCGAGAAAGACTCTAATCGGTGTCAGTTCTTCCCAGCAAAATATGTCAAGGATAACTCAAATTATGGGAACGGTCGTAAGAAAAATTTTTGGCCGAGCTCTGAAGAAGCTAGGATTTATCAGCATGTTTTGGGAAGGTTATCGGATGAAAATGTGGAAAAAGTACTATTTTTCACTCGTCAGGTCACACGTTGAATGCAGAGCGCGCATATGGTTCCCGGCGTAGAAACACTTTATCTTTTGAAAGTACTAGAATATTAAGGAAACCTACGCGACTTGTCAAAAACTGCTCCGAGCCAACCGAAAATGCTAGGCAGCTTTTACACTAATTAGACAGGGAGACTCGGAGTCTATGCTTCAATTACTCGAGCAATAAACCCTCCGTCAGTCGCGTCACATTTTGGATCGCTATTTGTCGCGCGGTGTCTCACAGACACCATTTTGGAATGGCTAAACAAAATGCATGAAAGTAAAAACAACTGTCTTAACTACAATAAAACATTCATTGAATACCTAATTTCATGAATGGACAACAAATTTATGCATATTAATGATGAAGATATTTGTATTAATTAAAGACTGAATACTACTTATTTTGCGTTTCTTGCAGTTTTTCTTTCATCGAAATTATATCAACATACTTAATTTGGATAGTAAATGCAAACATATTTTTCACATTTTCACAGTACGGATGTTGCTAATAACCTAACAAATAATGTTGACTTTAGGGGGATTTTGGAGACATTTTATATAGATTCAGTTGAACTTGAACCAAAATATCAGATTGGAAAGTTATTATTCGATGCAACCACAACATTGTTATGCGTATGTTTACGGTAAAGATAATGCATTTACGTCAATGTAATAAGCTACCATAAACGTATTTAGCAGAGGGAAAAACGGTGTATTATACGCTAAAGTTCACTCAAATAATGTGAGAACGGTAGTAAATTCTTCTCAATAATAGTTTAATTCAGGTGTTAAATTGGTTACAGTAAAATATTAGTGGCAATAAGACACATATTCAAAATAAATGCTTGAAATAGTTGTTAGTTTAAATTGTAAACGTATTTTAAAAATTGGCAATGAATATCACGAAGCTATTAGTATGCAACGTATTGTAACTCAAGTTGTCGCGTGGCGTCTACCATGCTATGTAGAAGATGGACCAAGTGAAATACTCTTAAATCCTCTCCTCTTCTGAATTCAAGCTGACTTATAAATTTCCTGAAATATCATTTCCTTCGCCTAGTTTTGAACTCCATCCTTCGGGAAGGTGCACTATTGCTGACACACTTATCTAATCTTCTAGTTAGGTTATAAACTAGATTAACCATCTTTTCGGTTAATCTTTACGGTTCTGGGTGTTGTTTACTGTGAGTATATTAACTCTCCTTTAAGTTTTGTGAAAGGCTTTTGTCTGGTGTCTGTCTCTCAATGCCGCAAAATAAACGTGATGGATGCATTTAATCGTTTTCCTACTATTTAAACGGAATCTGTCTGTCTGGTATCAAAGTCAAAGACCACGACAGATTCCGGTTAAATAGCAGGAAAACGATTAAATGCATCCATTACGATTATTTTGTGGCATTGAGCCATACTGTTGTTGAAATTCGATAAAATTTTATTTGATCTAGTCTAGCCTTCATTCAACTTTCTTCCTCCTCTAATTATATCACTTACGGGTAACATGTCTTCATCTAATCATATCTAATTATATCACTTACGGGTAACATGTAACGTTCTTACCCACGAAACTGCTACGTACTACTTTTTTTATTTTAATCACAAAATCATCTGCTTTTCCTTCTCATCAATAAATTCTTAAGTTTTCATGCCACTAAACCAGGAATTAATGCCTGTTCTTTTTTGTGACGCAATTATCTACGAATAATATTTCATTAATAACCTACAAGCACGAAAATATATCAACCATTGCTAACGTACTACTCTCATTTTTTAGTTGGGTGGCACTCTAAAATGAAAAAAATATGCAATTTTTTCAATCCTTTCTTATCGTGTGTATAAATCTTAATCAGCACCGTATGTATTATGTTCTGAATAGTAGTTCACCAGTGATCCCAGAGACGTATTATGAAGTTTCCTCTCGTGCAAGTTTTTTGTTTGGCTTCATTCTAACTTTGAGAATTAGCTCAGTCGATGTAGTCACGAAGTTCATGCATCTGACTATGGCATGTTATTTTCTGGCAGTTGAGTTCTTCCTAGACAAGGTATATTCAACTGGAAAGCAAAATGGTGAGCCCTTAGACGGTTCGAGGGAAGAGGCGAGCTTTGGAAGCTGAGAGGAAGATTAATCTTCTTAGCGTCCTGATTTTAAGCCACGGGTGTTGAAAATTAGGGTGGTGGGTTTGCTGCTAATGGTGGCTAATGAAGAAATTGATGGTTTTCAAGACTTTCTGTGATTACCATCTCAATTTACGCGCCCTATGAGATAAACAAAAGCAGCTAAGAAAGTGTGAATAAAATGTAACCTTAAACCGATGATCAACTATGGGAAAACTTCTAAGAAGAATAATAATTTGTTCTTGACACAGACGATACCTAATTCTACTTACAATTACATATGGGAATTAGATTTTCGACATAACACTATCTTAGCCGTTTCCTTTTTACAGTAACGCTGAAAGTAGTTGGTGTCTCAAAATTGACTATATATTAGCTTTAACATGGAACATCATCGAACAATTTTACTTCAAAGTATTTTCCATTTTTAGAATTAATATTTCAAATACTTGAACTTCCCTTGTGTAATTGATACGTTAAATTCATGGCTCCGCTGCACATTTCGTTTTTATGTAGTGTTGTTCCTACACAGATCTGAGGGAGAGTGTTAAACTAGCACCGGTGATGAGGACAAAAATACAGCCTCTATAATTGATGTGCAAGTGGCTACACTCACCTTGGATCGAATAAACGTTTTTTCGTATTAATAAAGAAGAATCCGTGTAAAGTATTTCTCCTTTTTATTAAAAATTTTCCAATTTATAAATACATATAGCACTAATTGTAAACCCTTAATGCAATACCTATGATCGGCTGGGACCGAATGTTATTGAAAAAAATCATGCTTTGATGAGATACTTTGGTACTTCCGAGTTGTGTTGGTCCGGGTTGTTTATATTAAAAAAAATTCTCTCAACTGACAGCGGCGAGGAAGTTTACCATCTCTCATCAGTAGCGGGAGACTTACCATCTCTCATCGGATGAATAATCTAAAATCTTTACGTAACCATATAGGCATCGTCATGCATGAACAAATAGTTAGAAAAATCATAGCATTTTTTACGGGTAGCTTCAGAGAAAAGTAGTATTATATGTAAGCTAATTGCGTTGGCATAGCATGCTCACCGTATCTTTTTTTATCAAACACTTGCTTAAAGAGAAAAAATTCTTATTTCGGTAGCATTCATCAAATGTAGTACACGATACTTAAAAATGGAATATAATTAAATCGTGGAAAACGTAATGTGTGATATTTTTATCCTAGATAAGATGGAAATATTATCTACTTTAACAAGTGGACCATGCTAGGTAAATTCATGGGTCAAAATAAACTAAGCCCCTCCATCTAGGTTAGGGGTATAAAAAGTATGGCCTGAGGGCCACATCCGGCCCGACACCTAATTTCATCCGACCCTTTGTGTTTAAATACACTTATTACAATTGGCTCATCAAATCCGGAACCTAATTTCAATGAAATTTTGAAGTCAAAACGAAAGTATCATTCGTCTCAATAATTCGGTTGCATAAAACTAAAGGCAAGAATCTATTTAGTTTACCCTTACTTTTATAACAAGATTTTTTAAACATTTTACTATATTTAAACACTAATTTTTGAGTAAATCAAGTTTCTGGCACTGCTTTGCTTTATTTTTAATTCCTTCGGCCCACATAAATAAGGGAAATATACAATGTGGCCATTGAAAAGTTTGTAGACCCCTGATTTAGGTAGTAGCAAACTCCCATCATTGTAGTTTAAAAGAAGATTGCATACGTTTTAACCCCTTTTTTGCATTTTGCATCATACGTGATACACTGCATTCATTGCCAGTTATTTCTGAAGGGCACAACTCTCTGACGCATAGTGTATCAGATATGATACACCCAGTCGTTATACTATGTGGTTCTCGAAGCAGTCAGTCGGTGCCATTGGTGATCAGCTTCTAATTATGTTAAAGAAAGGCAGCTCCCCGTATGAGAAACGAGTAAGAGGATGTACCCGAGTGATATCTACTAACGTAATTAGTAAAGGTACGGGCGCGAATGATGACTTTGCAATGAGTAGATTTTGTATAAAATTTCCGAATCTGTGATTCGTAATCATTTATGCAAAATTTGTATAGAACCATAGTGTATCGTATGGTTAAATATCAAAATGTCTCCTTAAAAATAAAACAAAAATGCAGAAAAAGTTATTAAAATGTAGTAATTGAAGCGTTTCTGGATATATTTTATAAAGAAATGTTTTTGGCACGTATATATAAATTCATGCATTCAAGAGTTAACAAGTATTCCGTGATGAAAGAATATAAATCGTAATTTCCACAATTTAAATTAAAAACTCAACAACATTACATGGTTTCTACACTTACAATTAGTGTAATTTTCAAGGTGATACAACCAGCACTATTTCAGTATTTATACCTAGGCCAAGGTAGGAGGTGGGGGCATAGGGATTGGGTGCGAGGAGAATGGGAAGGAAAACTGTTTGGTTGAACAAATGAATGAAGGTTAGACTTGAGAATAAAGAAGATTGGATTAGGGAAAAAATCTTTTTTATTGACTTTGTTAACAGTTTAGACAATTTAAATGGACCATTTTTCTTCAATTTTCTTCCAGCTAGGGTACGTCTAGTTTAATAAAACGACCAATTTTATCTTTTGTCGTTTCTTTGACTGCTTGAAATCTTTGACTAGGTAGTTGAGTTGGTCTATTTTTTTTCATCGACTTGAAATAATTTTCTGGATTTTAATTTTTCGCCACTCGTCATATCATGCCTTGTTCGGCATTCACATCTCTGTTAAGGCTGCTATCGGAGATATTACTTTGCTCTGGGTCCGTAATTGCCCCCAATTCCCGTAGATGCAGCGGAACACCTAGTTTTTTTATGCCCGCGATACCTAGCATGCGCTATGCTCTCGACACCTAAGGGTAGTAATATTTTTTGTGAAAGGATGACTTCTGTAGTATTTTATCGCGTATGTACTTTACTGCTGGCAATTTTATTGAGAAGCATTTTCAAATTGAGGACAAATTTTATGATAAAAAATCAACAAATTTTGTTCTTATTGGTGTATAGACTTTTTGAGTGATCTTGCTGAGAAGGATTCCTAGTTGTGATCTTAAAATATAGAATGTAATAACTGGATTAGAGTGAAATAATTTATATTGCGTCATTTTGTTTTTCACCATTATAAATAGTAAGTGATTACAAAAATATTAACTTACGCGTTCACCTTATTTCCACGACGATTTTTTTAAAAAGGCATATGCGTTATTACGGTTCTGGAAGTCCGATCGCATAAAAAAATTGAGATCTCTACTTACGGTAAAAGTCTCGCGTATGGATTCCTATTTCATAGTGGCATCCTAAAGTAGTTTATAACTTTCCGCTTGGTCGCAGGTGTTTTTGGGAAAATTCATGACTTTCCCCGCATTTTTCAAAAGTTGGATGCGAGTTTCATCTTTCACCACAGAGGATCATATGCTCAAGACATTCTCAAGATGAGGTCTGGACTCGAGCAATATTTTTCTCTTCAACTTGCAATAATCTTTATTTTTTCCTGAAAATTTTTCATTTATTAATGTCATCCCATTAGCGGGGATAATCAGAATATATTTTTCCGAGGATGCTCCTTCAACCTTCAAGTGTTAAGCTTATTAGAATAGGAAAATATAAATATTCCAATATTTTATGCGCTCCTCAAAAATTGTTGATATGTGGGCGATGAGATTTCATTCCTTTTTCTCGCAAACGTCACCAGTCGCTGACGTCGCTATTCAGGGAAGGGAAAGAATGCTATCATAGAAAATGTTGACGCATACCTCCTTTTCCTATAAAACTCTAGTACTCAGCATCATACTGAACTTTATGACTTCCCCTGTACGCCATAAAATTCATTTCCAGCTTCCGTAATCGCCACAGAGGAAAACGGGTCGAACAGAGTCGTTCTTGTTCTTACTGCATGCTTTCTAATTTAATTTGAAGAAAAATGGGAGAGTCATGTATGTATTTCAGACGTGAGTAGCATATGAGCTGCTCTGGCGGAACGGTTGACATTATGCTTGGGGAGAGGGGATGACTGGAGTATCTTAAGAATTTCCTTCCTTGTGGAATTCTGAGTATCTTGAAACATGTAAAATAAAATTTTGGTCCCTTGCAATGACCTGTTTCTAAAAATGAATGTGCAAATAGAACAATAGATTCTCTTTGTAAACTGATTTCACGTCATGAAACAACTTGTTGAATTTAAAACTTTTGGCCCCTTTTGGCCATTATTAAAAATTCCAATGTAATCCAGATTGACTTCTCCTCCTGAAATTATACCCACCAGTCTTATCCTTAATCGCCTCTCTTTGTTTCTCTCAGTATTTTATTCCTATTATTTTTTATTTTAAAATTTAGGCTGCAGGCTGCTAAATAAAATAAACAAATGGAAAACCGTAAACATTGTTCTTATAGCGTAATTTTCCCAAATGTTAAATCCTCTTTAATGCGGCTTCGTTCCACTTCGCATCACTTTAATCTTTAAAGATGATTAATTCCAATAAATTCGGGGTATCATCGTAAAATCCTCTTGTATCTAGAGCTGAATATATTTTTTTGTTTTTATGATATGCTGTAAATTACAGAAAACCAGTATTTAAGTTGAGTCCACATTCGTATTTAATATTTTAGGGAGCTGAGGTCACCCCTCACAATTTCATAACCTTATGCATGGGAAACGTTGGAGGATTGCGTCAATCTTCTTAATTTACGATTTAATGTCCCTGAAAACAAAATTATCCACTGGAAATTTAATGGCTGCGCTGGTCTTCCATGTTTGCCTCCTGTTCTATCGGCCTCGGGTATTTAGCGGCGTCTATTTCTACTCTCGCAATTTTTATGATAATGTCGTTTTGAACCATAAAGTCGGCCGCATTCATGGATTAAAAGCTGGTATTACACTTCTGTTTTGCTAATGGCGTTGAATTTTGAATAGATTGTTGGTATTTTGATGAGGATATGCTGCTATTTCTCCTTTTAGAAAACGTTTTGAGGCATTCTTTGAGATTATCGAGTTCTATCCCCACTTAAGGCTTAATTTAGAATATTGTTCGGTTCATGGTTCAGTGTTCTCTATTTTCTTGTATTGCCATGATAGAGAAAAGTATTGAAGGAATGGGAAAGGATGAAATGTTAGGTACTTCGAATGTCTATCCTCATTTGCTGTTGAACTACCCCTGTTATTTGGCCATTTTACTAATAGTTCATCAATATTTTTCCATTAAAACTCAATTCAGCACCTAGTTTAAGTTTATATTTTCATCGGCGGATAATGAAATTCCTATGTGCAATAATAAGCGTTGTAATATTATTTGTTCATTTATGCGGAGATATTACTTCCACAGAATATGATAAAATATACTGTTTTGTGATCTTTCCTGAGGTAGTTGAACTCGAATACGGATATAAACTTGTTTACAAATAGGAAATAAACAGTCTAAGTTGTTCTGCAGAGTTTTTCGGTTTTGGGTCCATTGAGTTGTGACTGCGACTCAGTGTTGATTAATAATTAATGAGCTGCAAATGATAGTGGTATGTGTTGTGATTTCCATAAAATGTGTGGACAATCAACGGCAGTAAGTGATTATGAAGTGAAAAAACTTAGGTTCAATATAGTCCAGGAGAAAAGGAATCCAGGAGTTGAGAGAATACATAAATATGTCTCATGCATAAGTAAATGTCATTAGTTATCAAAATTTTGCCTCTAAAAATAGTAAATGGTTATATATTTCATTTTGCTTTCTCATAACATTGTTTTGAATGTACATTTTTCGATGAATTATGGATGTGGTCTCCACATAGGTTAATTAAAGTGGAGAATCTTTCAATACAAGAGGGACTCTAAAAGTTGATTTTAAGACAGGAAAAATCTTGGTGTTGTACCGCTGGATAATGATATGATACGGTATGTTTAAGAAAAAGATCGCTGGAGCATATTTTATTTTACTGAAAGTAAGTATTAACTGAGTGCCCCTGATCGCCTGCCTTATTTTCTGGGAATGATGAGAGGTTTCCAATTGAGTTTGGAATAGCTTCGTGAGCTCATTGAGTGTTTTGCACAGACGTTGAGTGCTGTTGTTATTACAATTTGGTTTCCCGAAGACGTAATTTTGGACGAGAAATTCAGTTAAAAATGCTCATACCTTGCATTTATGGCTAAATTCCTATCTTTGCTCAATATACTTCTCATTAAGCCATGATCCTATGTAAGAATAAATTTGTCCGTTGATATCAATAATAGGGTGGTTTCCTATTATTTTTTTATTGACTAAATCGAAAGCTTATTACTCCTGGAGTGCGTATTTCACGCTTTTAGATTTTAAAGTGACGATATCTATTTTTCGCGATTAAATGAAAAGTGAAAATTTACAAGCGCGCGATAATTCGACGGGTAAGTATGAATGCCGGGAAAACTCCGTGTGACGTCGTTCTGGTTCCTGCTGCCGCAAGTGAGGTGACCTTGGGGCGAGGCTCTGAGCGCTAATACGACGCAGGATGCTAGCAGGTAGCAGAGTACGATGCTAGCTGGTAGTGCTTCGCTTAAATAAGGATTATTAATACCTTATCAAACGAAGAAAACTTTCCAACCTTAGCCAGTTTTAATAGGTGATTATTAAGAGATGTGTCCCTGAGCTATGTGCCTCATGCATGCATTGGTAACCTCAGACGATGTAAAACTCCTATCTGCTCGTATAGAAACTAGGTCCATGTGACGTCACGTGGAGTGGCATCGCATGGGCGCCAATCTGGCCTTTTTCAAATGAGGATAAAATTGACCCTTGCCATTCGTCTCAACCGGTATTTCTAAAACAAAATAATTTGTATATAATGAATACAGTAATGGTGGGTAACGAATCGCAATCAATGCCTTTCGTTTTCTTTGATGAAGGAAACTACCCTATTGTATTATTATTTTAAGGTATCTGAACGGGGACAAAAATATCATCTGTTTGAAACATTTAGGGAAAACCTTTATTTTGTTACAAATGTGCATATTTGGATGCTATCAGTTCTATTATTGTTAGTCTACCGATTAAGGTGGGTATCTATGGAGTACTAAAGAAGTATATTGGGAAAAAAGAGCTGATGCTTCCCCGGCATATGCCGGTAGTGAAGGCTGTTCGGGTGCTCCTCCGGGTAATCTCCTTCATGGCTGCCGACGTTTCGAGGTACGAGTCGTTCTCCATCCTCAGGGCTGAATGTCGTTTATTGGAAAGTGTTCGTCTTATATAGCCGTGCCGGGATCTCAGGTTCCCTCTGAATCGTCCTTGGTATTAGCCAATCGGATTCTATGCAATACGGGTTTCCAGACGTTAATGAGGGAGTAACCGCCATCTCTGTTGAAGTTCTTGTCCATGAGCCGGATCCTTATGGCCTCCTTCGTAAACCTTTCCCAATATTTCTTCTATCAAGAGATGATCTTACAATCTTCCCAAGGTGCGTTCAGCCTTTGAGAGAACTGCGAAACGACCGAGAGGTGACTATTCTGCCAGTGGACAAAGGGAACGCTACTGTTCTCATGAACACCGAAGATTACCGACGAAAGATCATATATATCCTCCAGGATCAAGCATACCGTAAGCTTCCCCGTGACCCTACTGATGCCATCACTGGGAAGATACTCGCCCTGATAAAAAAATCAGGTCTCTCAGAGGACATCACCAGGGGCCTACGCCCCCTAGTAACTGCTCCTCCCAGGCTCTACGGACTGCCAAAAATTCACAAGAAGAATGTGCCTTTGAAGCCAATAGTAAGTGCCATTGGATCGCCCACCTATGAATTGGCAAAATTTTTGGCAGGAGTTTTATACCAGCATGTCGGTCACTGCGAGCACCACTTAAAGAATTCGACGGGGTTTGTGAAAATTCTTGCCGACATCCGCTTGGAGCCAAATGACATCATAGTGAGCTTTGACGTCGTGTCACTTTTTACTCGTGTCCCGCTGATGGATACATTGAAGCAGCGAAAGTTTTTCACACTATTCCTAAACATCTGTCTCCCTATGATACTATGTTATAGTCTATCTGATACGTCCCTCTATCTCCTGGAAGCACTTCGTAATCACCATGAAAGCGATTGCTCGAGACTATCCAGTGTTTTTTTTTTTTTTTTTTTGTGGAAAAGTGCTACGACCTTTCATTTACTTAAATATGTCTAACTTCCACCAATTGAAGCCTGAATCTGTTGAACTATCCAGTGTATTCGGAATTTATTTATTTAATACTATGGATTTTAATTATGGACATTAATAAATTAAGGTAGGACGAAAATGTGCTATTATAATTGACCGAAACAATAAATTTCAAAATGGGTGAGATTTCGCAAACGTATTGTTGGTACTCGCTCAGAGCTCTCGTTTAATTAAGCTCAAAGAGTAATTGTTTCAGACAATTATAATCGCATATTTTTGTCCAAATTTAATTATTCAATGTGCGTAAAAATCCATGGTAATAAATAAAATGTCGAATAGACTGGATACCCAGAGAAACCGTTTTCATGGCAACTGCAAAGAGCGTTAGTTGCTTTGCCATAGCTCAGTAACTAAGGAGTTGTGATCCTGTGTTAATCGACAAAAAACGATAAAAAATGCCCCCCTACCACGCGTTGAAGTACTACCGATTCCACGTGAAACACCCTGTATAAGATGAATGTAAGTTTTCATTTTAAATAAGGGCATCCCATCATATTTTTTATGTAAAGAAATGTGAATACAAATAATGATATATACGAAGAAGTATCACTACATACCACGGGTATTCTCTCACGCATGATTCATTAAACTAGTTCATGCTGCAGTAATTCATTTTTCCTTTAATTATTATTGTTGTGGGGGTGGGGAACTCGCTTCCTCCATATTCACAGTCCTGATTAGAAGAAAAGAGGGGAGTTAAGGAAATTTTGGAACGTAATACCTCAGAGAACTATTAAGGCTCACTTGAATTCATGAAACCGAGTGCTCGTGAAAATATGACAGAGTATTCATTTATAAATTACAGAAGAATATTCGGCAAATATGAGGCGTCTTCGATAATTTTCATCAATACCTATTAGGGTTGATTTCATTTAACGAGAAAAATGGTATACCTTCACAATACGCAAATTAATGCCTTTAATTCTTGGTCGCTTGGTCTTTAGGCTTACAACTACTCATTATAGACTTCAGTCATTAACTTATAGTTTATCCTGCATTTGTGCATTGGCCCAGTAAGAAACCCTTGGTGTAATTCTATGTTTGCACTTCTTTTTTACTCATGCATTTTTGTCGTGAATCATGTAAATATATTAAGATTCTCTCGATTTCTTCCTTTTGATTTTCTCGAAATTTTCCTAATATTTAATTTCCCCCGAGATGTCTCTAGCTAGTGCTGTTATTGTGTTAATATTTTCCTCCTCTTAATGAAATGATATGCGTAATTTCTGTAAGAGGTTAAAAAAATACTTTGGCATTTAGATAATCAAGCTGGTTGCATATGTTCAAACTCTGTTGTTATGACTTCTCGAGCTAATCGGGTGACATAGCGACGGTGAAAGGTAGCGATATGCTCTTGTTGTCAGAGACAGTGCTGTGACATATCTGCCATTCTGTGGAGTTTCAAGTGGCTTCAAAACAATCCATTAACTAAGGAAAAAAGCAAATGCTCTTCTCATGTCGTTAAGCGTGTAGCGTGGGATGGTGGTAAATTTGGCCGGAATTCATTACCCATCCGGCAGCGGCGTAGAGGATGGTAATGATGGTCGGTGTATATATTCATGTATATTTATTGAAGTTCTGGGACATGATGTCCGTTGGAACGTTTACATGAGGTCATGAAATAAAGAGCATTTCAAATCTCTTTTTAAATTACAGCTCAAGGTTGCCAATGCAACATTATTATTTAAAAATCCCAATTTCCTAAGAATTAAGGCAAATAACTGAAAAATATATGCAAGTTTGAAATAAAAACTGCACCATTACAAACACAATGACAGAAAAGAAAACAAAGCCATTTGAAAATATTGTTAATTTGATGTATTTTAAAAACAGAAATATTCACATAAAATGGAATAAAATTTTCGTACACACAGCAGATACCTATCTTTTATTGCACTTGTTTTACAATTTCATTTGCACTTTTGTTTTTATTAAGTGACTAATGTGCTGCTCTTTAAACATACACAAAATTACACTGGAGCTTATTTTCACCAGTAAAGAATTCCTTGATTCTAAAAGACACTACATATACTGATCTACAATACGCAGTAGGTCAGAAATGCGGTAGTAAGGGAGCCTGTGTATTTCTCGTCCATATTTTTTTGTGTAATAACATTGAAGATTATTTAATCACGCAAGGAGCTAGGACACTTGTTATTGATTAGTTCATTCGGTAACATGTATACTTGATTATCCAAAACTATCGCTTATCGATTCGGCTTTACACCACCTGAGTGCGTCAAGTGGTGTAAAATGTTCACCAAGGGGAATATTAAATATGTAACTGATTCAACAGTTTTGTAACCTTCGTAGTTGTTGATTTCAATCAATATTTATGTCAGAGTACACAATGGAACAATAGTCGAGATGGCTTTTAATAGCTAAATAAGTAATTTTGTTCTTTAAGAAATTGGAATGAGGTACTTCTCAAAATTGCTTCATCAAAAATAATATTTCATGGACTTCATTGGTATAGTTATCTTTATGTACATTTGGAACTTTTTTCTATATACATACACCGGAGGGAAGTGCATTATGTGTCTATGTCAATCAATCTACTGGAAAGACTCCGGAGAAATTTGTGCAAATGCTGGGCATCACTCGCCACCACTTTGAAGCGGTATTTTCCTGAAACTGCGTATTTATTTCTCCTTTCTATGCCACCCTTCTCCTATATCATAGCCCAGCCCTTCTCCTCACCATAACATTCGTCCTCCGCACGGATCTGCCAACACCGAAAGCCTCTATCCGTTTCCATTCTGCCATTCCAACCGGCTTCCTTCCCTTCACCCTCGTGGGTGTGAATTTATACGCTCATGGGAAATTTATGGCGAGAGAATAAAATTCGCGGGGGGCGCTGAAGCTGAGATATCGGCAATGTGGCCGGGATCGTTTCGTGCAGATAGCAAACATTTTTGGAAAGGAGTATATATATATACAGAATGAAATCGTTTAACGGACAATTATTCTTCGACTTGAAATATTTTCCGCTCTCTTCGGATTCTTCCCATTAATCATGGGAGACATTTACTCGCCACGCTTTATCGTTTACTCCTCGAGGTTGGTACTTCATCGCCGGCTGTGATGTGGATTCCGAAATTTCAACGGTTCCGACTCACTGGTGAAGGCTCGATAAAAGTGACTGTTCGTGAATTTTATCTCATTTTCGCGCCCGACTTTCCCGTCTGAATCCTATCATTTACTCCCATAGATTGGTAGTGGGTCATCTATTTTAAAACTACTACTCGTTTGTGTGGACGATATTCGTTTTATGTCGTCGTAAAGTACTTGCTTTTGTTCTCCACTGGGAGAAAATAACTCTTATAGCCCTGCAATCTTTTACTGAGGGCGGTGGTATTTTTGTCCTTCGGAAAATCGTCCTTATCTATTTAAAATTTTTCGATAAAATTATACCTTAAAAAAGCTGATAGGAAATGGTACTTTGGCGGTAAGAGCGTTGGATGAAGTGATTTCGCCTGGAGGTATTTGTGTTCATATCATTGAAAGATAAAGCATGTTTTTACATTTTTTGGCACTTTTCATAATATTTCTTGCTTCAATTTTTAACGGAATACCATTCGTTTTATCTTTCACCAGTAGATTGTGACTTAAGCTATATGCTATAAGTCCCCCATGAATATTTCTTGCATTGACACCAATCCATATAAATGGAGTCAAAAAAATTCCATAAAAAGTGGGACATGAATGAGAATTGAAGAACGTTTTCTCTCAAATCCCATCCGTGGAAAAAATCGTGTGTATAAATAAAGTACGTCACTGCTCCATTTTTTACCATGCATAGCCCCCAACCAGCTGTTTACTTGAAAGGCTGTATGTTATTAAAATATGTTGGTGTTTTAAGCGTATTTAATAAATTTATTTTTGTTATACAGAAAACAGCACCGTTGGTCTTTATCATCGGGGTTTTCAACTTAACCGTTAAAATCATACAAACATCCATCCATTGGATAGGGGTAACGTCGGGAGGGACTCGAACTCGCGACCTTATGTGTGGTAGGCACGGACTTTACCCCGCCGTCACCGAGGCCGGTTAATTGTTGGTTGAAGACGCGGATTCCTGTGCTTATTCAATCGAATCTATGAGTCTCTCACATTATCAATTTCATCGGACCTAAGAAATATTTTATTCCGATTTGAATGGTTCTCATTGATGAATTTCTATTTACGACCTTCTTAATCGTGGCTAACTGGCAACTCAATTGCTTCTGACGCTGGTATGCTTTGTTCTTGTCAAATACCGCTCGTAGCTCAATTGACCCCTGATTTCTGCGTTACTGAAACTGCATTGTGGTCGTCTCCCTAGAGACTCATATCATCCCTCTGACTGGTTGCTTTTGTCATCGTTATTCATCTGCTTGGTGATTTATGAACAAGGACAGAAGTTTCCAGAGCAAGGGAGATCATCTGGTCGGCCGTTGTGAGGCGATTATGTTGCCTCGCCTAATTAGAAAAATATTTGCTCTTGATGTTTTTTTTCTCGCATCAAATTTACTCACCGCAGTAATAAACTTTATTTATAGTATATTAATTTTTCTTGGAAATCTTTCGAGGACATATGATTCCCTCCGCACTGGTAGAATTTCATGTTTTTTACGACAAATTTTTTTAGATTGCAATTTAATGCATCAGCTGTTTCTATAAATAACATGTTCATTGTTTTTGATTCTGAGTTACTTGACTAAATAAAATGAAAAGCTCAACTTGAAACTCAAAACTCGAGTCGGTAGGAAGTAATTTTTTGACCCCGAAGTCCATAAAATCTACAAAATTACTTGTTTAAAACTTAAAATATCATCTTGAAATGTTCCAATTTAATTTCCCTTTAAGTGAACATCTCTCTCAGCAGCGCGATAATAAGAATACTTAAGTTCACACTCTATTAAAATAATCTCAAGGTCACCATGCTCTTCAACCTTCTCTAGATATGTCGCCCATCCAGCCCTTTATTCCCAAGCTCATACCCTGCTCTATGGTTATGGATGCAAAATATTGAAACAGAAAAGTAATTTCACACACTCTAATGTTCCACAGGTTACCTTTTCGAAGACCACGGAGTGCCTCTGTCTCCGGATTAAATTTTGACATTTGCAGTATATTGACAACATCTGCGAAGAAAACTCCAATTAAGTATGACAATACAATTGAATCAATGCCCATTAATCGTGTGTCGTAAATAAAAAAAACAAAGAATCGTAGTGGCCCATTAACTTCTTTTCTGGGACCGCATTTATGCAGTTTAATCGCAAGCCAAGTCACTTTTGGGTCTACAATGCTGGTACACTGTTATTACCAGCGACCACCGTTGAACTGTGTCCGACCCCAGGTGACTAATGGAAGATACAGCCGCAGCAAACGTAGGAAGGCGAAGGATCCAGCAGCGTCAACCACGCAGCCATTTGTAAGATGATCTGTGCTCTCTTCTTTTTGGTGAATTAATAAGCTCAAAGGTTGTCCTGTCTTATCTTGAGAGTAGACATCAACCTTAGGTTCAGTTTCCTGAAGTTTCTCCCTATTTGAACCATTTAGCAAGTAAGGGGCGCGTATTATTTTCACGTCTTCGTTATTTTCTGGGAATTATGGTAACGGAGACGCAGAAAGTTGTAGAAAGATGGAGAGAATATTTCTATGAACTATTAAATGAAGAAGGAGTGGACATCACACCTGACTACGATAACGAAGATATCTACTATCATGTACAACCCAAAGTAGAAATACCAACTAGAGAAGAAGTCAAAGCAGCAGTTAAAGCCCTAAAAAACCATAGAGCTCCTGGTAAGGATGAAATATCTGCAGAGCTATTGAAGACGGGAGGAGATATAGTCATAGATAAGCTATGTGAATTAATGAAAATAATATGGGAAAGAGAAGAAATGCCAAAAGACTGGAGGGAAGCAATAGTTGTCCCCATACACAAGAAAGGAGAGAAAGTAGAGTGCAGTAATTTTAGAGGAATCTCACTCCTTAGCATTCCTTATAAAGTCCTATCTAAGATAATATTAAATCGTATTGAAGAATATACATGTGAAATAATTCTAGATCACCAGGCAGGGTTTGTAAAAGGCAGGTCCACAACAAATCAAATATTTATTCTCAAAGAAATTATATCGAAGTACTGGGAGTTTCATAAAGATTTTTTTGCAATATTTATCGATTTCCAAAAAGCATATGACAGTATTAATAGAGAGAGACTGTGGGAAAAGTTGGACAAGTTCGGAATTCCAAAAAAGCTAATAAACCTCGCTAAAACAAGTATGACAGACTCCACATGCTCAGTACGTATAAATGCACGGGTGTCGGAACCTTTCAGGATAAAGGCAGGCGTAAGACAGGGTGATGGACTATCCCCAATCCTATTCAACTTAGCAATAGAAGAAGCTCTTCAAAAAGTAGCAAAAATGGACAAAGGCGTAACAATTGGCTCCAGAATAAATATACTTGCTTTTGCAGACGATGTGGTAATTTTAGCAGAAAATTTAGACGACATACGCCGGCTTACAAAACTTTTCATGGAAGAAACAGTTAATCTAGGACTAAAAGTAAATGATGGAAAAACTAAATATATACACTTTACAAGAAATGAAATGAACAGAAATCAAAATCCTCTCTACATAGACAACCACAAATTTGAAAAAGTGGACTCCTTTAAGTATTTAGGCTTTTTTATTTCAAGAGAAAACAAAGAAGCAATAGAAATACAAAACAGGCTAAATCTGGCTAACAGATGCTTCTACGCCTGCAACAAACTCATGTCCTCAAAATTACTATCACACACTACTAAAATCAGAATATATAAAACAATCATAAGACCCGTACTGTTATATGGAAGTGAAACTTGGAAACTGGATAAAAAGGAAGAAAGAAAATTAATTGTTTTTGAAAATAAGATCCTTAGGAAAATATATGGACCAATCTCTGAAGGAGGAGAGTGGAGGAGAAAACACAATAGAGAATTAAGAGAGCTATACAAGGATCCAGATGTAGTGTGCGAGTTTAAATGTAGAAGAATTAGATGGGCTGGGCACATTTGGAGAAGAGAGGACACTAATCATTTAAAACAAGTTATAATGAGGAATCCTGAAGGAAGAAGGCCAAGAGGAAGACCAAGGCGAAGGTGGTGGGACCAAGTGAAGGTAGACCTGGAGCGATTAGGAGCGACCGAGGAGGACGCAGGAAATAGAGATAGATGGAAGAGGATTGTTGGTGCGGCCAAATATCTACTTAGATATGTATGGCCCTGGGAGTAAGTAAGTAAGAGTAAGTAAGTTATTTTCTGCGATAGGCACGTGAGAACGCGTGCGTTCGTGAAGCGTGCTTAGGTCGTAGGGTCACTTCTGGACAACTCCGACCATATTTCTTGGTTCATAAAGGCGAGTCAACCCCTCGGCTAAGTCAATTGCTGGTATATTTTGCTTGCATTTTATCCACAGGGACAATTAGTGGTGGAATATTCCAGAATAATTGTCTGTGGGCATTGAGATCCGCGATAAATGATCCCAAATGAGCCCCTACCTCCAAAAATTTTTTCGTGTGTTCATTAACCTGCAGTTTCTGATGTGAACTACCCACATTCTTAGATAACTTTCAAGTATCACTAATATTTAGGCACGACTATTTCCTATTTATTTTCACTCTTAGAAGTAGGTGGAGTCCTCAGACGATCATGATTCAAGCATGCAGCCTTATTTTCAGGTAAGAATAGATGCGGATACCGATAAGACATTAACCGATATACATGTATACCTACACTCCAATTAATAACATTTCATGCTAAACACCAATGAGAATATATTCAAGAAAAATACTTTTAGCATAAGTGGCGGTAAACATTTTGCTATCATTAATGACAGTCTTAGACGGTAGGGAGCAAAATTGAGATATCGAGAATGGGAAAGATTTTGCATATTTATTCCTGTTTAAAAGTTCTATGTAACACTGAAACGTTTTGATAAAGCAAAAGTGACGCTTCTCAAACTATCATCATTAATTCATTATAATCATTATATACTTCATTAACTTGCGTGTAACTCTGAATCTAGCAAGGGATAACCATTCTTTATATTTGAATCGTCAGATCAATGGAATGATGCATTTAGTATTAGTGTTGATCAGATGTGTTCATATTTTTGCTGTAAATGAAATGACATTAGCCCAGGCAAACAAGCCTCGATCATTTAATTGGTACCGTGTGAGTAAACGTGAACTACGTCCTATTCCACCACGTCATACGTTAAAAGTAGATCAATAGATTCATGATATTTTTCTCTCTTTCTTTCGGATTTGATTCGAGTTGTCCTTTAATGACTTCACAATATATTATTACATTTCTCTCTGTATTTAATAAGAATGATATCGATCGTTTCCTGACCCGGAGGAATAAAGAGTTGGCTGCCAGGTTTCATTGTTTTTTGTTGATGGCCAAGAGAAGATCGTGCTTTCTAATAGAAAGTGTAAGTTATCATTATGATAAATTAAAGAAATCTTGTAAGTTTCACTAAAATTAATTCGCTGACACTACGTGTTACGACCCTTTCACGACAACTGGAATGTGAAGTAAAACGTCGGTTAGTCGATAAAGGTTAATGGAATTTACAAGATTTTATTTTATTTATAACACATCGGCCATAAATCTCACCTGAAACCTATAGTTCTATCATTCTAATTTGTGAAAATAGACTTAATGCGGTAGACCACATATTTAATGTTACTTTGATTAATTTTAATTGCGGCAAGTGAAATTGGTGATGGAGAAACCTTTTGGCTATTGCGGTATATTTTGGGTAATATCATCCAAGCTTTCATTTTCGTTGCTTAAATGAAAGTTGATATTTCTAAAAATTTCTGTTTCGTAATTTTCTCTTGAAATTCACGCTCTGGTCTCCCCCACAGTATTTGCATATAGATAGAAATGTACAATTGAATATTCTTTTAATTATTCACACATTATAACTCCCTGAGTAATAAGCAAAGCATTTTCTGGTCCATTAAAATTAAAACTCAATTTCGCATGAATAAACTTCCCGACACTATTAAGGTAAATGAATTGCGGTACTTTTCGGTAGCACTAGCCACTCTTACCAATACATTTTATATTCGAGTTGTACCTTTTTGCTTGATTGCTATGTTATGCAAAAGTAAAACAAATACTTATCAATGTAGTAGTTCATTCCTCTCTATTCTGCTCCATTGCTCATTTTTCTATCGTTTCCGATGTGTGTTTACAGCGTCAGTTACTACACTGCCTACTTCTCTATTTTAGTTGTATCGTCTTTTTTTCGTGCCCATGTCATTAGGAATTTCTGGGAGAAGGCAAGTTATGAGTTTAGCTTAATGTCGACGAAAGTGAAGAACTATATGACAAAATGGGAAGCATATGTCTTGAGAGTAAATACGCAAAGCATTATCGTATTCTTACTTCTCTTCATGAATTGGTTTAAATTGTATCATTCAATAGTAATTTAGCAAAAAATATATTAAGGATAGAATCAGCTGATTTTCGTGTTTCTTTAAATGGATTGGCCCTTCATATCATGAGCGATAGAGTGATATTTATTCCGCAGGAATCGGCTCAATAAGTATGCATTCAAGTGCTTCATTGCGGCATCGCCATTTCCTGTAGTATGAATGATCTTGTTATCATGTTCTTTGAGTTTTCATTTTCTTATAACTTATTTTTTCGTTGTGCCCTTCCAATGCTTGTGCAATCTGTAAAGACGATAAGAAATGAGCCATGAAAAATCACTTATTTTATAGTTTTATTTGTATTGCAGAATTTTCAACATGAATTCCCCTTAAATGCTCCTTCGTGTATCTCATTATGAAAACTTGGAAATAATCCATTAAAATCTCTCATCCCTGCTAGCTGCATGAGAGTAATAAATATTAAATGTAAACAAAGTAAATCATTTTAAGGGGCAATTCCGTTTTCCTGTTGCAGACATATTTCGCTGGAGAGTGACATTGCAATCGCACGTGTCGTATTTCTTGGCTGGCTATACTACCGTCTCTCGTATGCAAGATATGTAGATAACATCTAGGTCACGTTTCAATTTCTCGTCGCAGTGATGTCTGCAAAACTATAAAAAAAACGAAGCAAACTTACCCAAGAAGGGTTCTCAAATCATTTACAAGTTTTTACTTGAACGTAAGGATGTAAAAGTACGCAATGTCATTATTTTCGCGGAAATTTGAATCTTTTTCGCAAGAAGATTTTCAGTACTATGAATATTATAAATATAAAAATTGGATATGTTTCGATGCTAAATTTATTTTATTTATCCCATTTTAAATGCGTGCTTGGACTGATATAAACAATGATTCATTAACATTATTATGAAATAATAGAAAAAAAATCGTTTGAAAGTGATGCATGAAACTTATGAATTGACTGAAATGCAATAAGGTGCACCGAAACACATCTTTCATTTAACTATGTCATTTAAATAAAGAGAAAACGAAAAGTAACTGGTTTAAAGGTAGAAAATAAGTTTCTCAGACATGCACTAATTTAAAAATGTAAGTGCACACACACGTATGAAAGTAGTTAGTTAATTACGCATTTTTAAAATGACGATAGCAGTAGTAATTTTTATCCTCCATTTTTCAACTTTAAATTGAATGAATTTCTGTTTCAGATTTACATCTTATTTTTCTTAAGTAGTAAGATGAATTTCCTGGGGAAGAAAGTCTTGCATCATCGTTAAATTTAAAGCAGTTGAGCTCTGAGCGCACTGGGTTATCTCAGCTCAGACTTCTAAAAGGCTGTTGGCACAGTGGATAGGGACTTGGGCCACTGACTGAAGGTTCTCGGATTCAAATCCAGTACGATGCCTTTTGTCAGTCCCTAAAAAAACTAAAAAGCAGCCCCTAAAAGAAATGGAAGGTGGCTCAGGGATAGGTACTTGCCCCCGTCCATAAATTTGCGAACATTCATATATCTTCAGTTTTGCCTGGGGCGGTCTCAACCTTAACCTACACAAACTAAGGTAGAGATTCACATTCAGTGCAAGGTTAATTGAAAAATAAAAAATATTTCACCCTAGAGCTATGAATAAATGTCTGTATAAATGATTGTAAGAAGTTGAACATTGTCACTTACTAGTACTATTTTTTTGTCCTAACTCTCCACATGTAGCCTTGTCTCACCTACACCTCTTTAACTAGTAAAATTTGAACTGTCTCGATGGAATGTAATCTTTTGAGCAACCCCGTTGATGCGGCCAATGTTAAGTAGAAAATAATTTGCAAAAACTCACTATTTTAGCTGAATTATTATTTTAATGACTTTTGAATATTATATGCAATGGGTAATATACGATTTAACGTTCAAATTTGAATAAGAACAGAGTAGCCGTTATGTCACATTAATAATACGACACCCATGGTAATTGCGCCTGCTGGTCAATATTATTTATTTTCTTTGGCGTAAAATGGCATTTTGTTATTCCGCAAATCTCTACCGTGTGTAGTGTCTACGATTGGGCGTTTGGTATATTTGCATTACTCCACTCTGGTTCCCATTTAAGTGTGTCACAGGCAAGTTATTTGTAGGACTCGCATTATACTACTTACTAAAGTAATTACGGCAGTAATTTCTAGGTTGCAATATTCAATACTTTCGTTCATTACCAAAGTATCGCTACGATTGTTATGAAGCTTGGTATATGTATAATTTTAATATTTTGGACTTTTTACTTTTCAGGGAAATGCGAACACCCCGCCGTAACCCAAAAATTTTTAATTTAAGTAAAAATGTAATATTCTATATACGTATTTGTTCACCCCCTGAGGTGAGATATACCAAAGTGAGGAAATCCTTAGTGGAAAAAATATTTGTATCATCCTTTGGATTTTTCATGACTTGTTCGTATTTATCTTAAAATTATTGGATAGACCAACTGCAGTTTGTGATTTAGATGTTTGGTTTGATAGCCAAATCTAATTTAAGGTGCATCTGAAATGCCTGCGATGCCTTAAAGAATCTAGGATTCATAAAGAGAATCTGCAAAAATTTAACAATGTTCATTCTTTAAGGACTATTTATATAGCTCGGGTACGCTCAAAATTATATATTATGTTGTTAACTGGTCAATTTATTATAATGCAGACTCAATCCAACCAAGACCATAATATAATTCAGCCAATGGCGTGCATTTTGTAAAGAATTGTAAATCAATGTAGTAGTAATTACTGAAGTCGTGGCTTTTAGTTTAAATTATGAGATTGAGTTACTTTTTGACTTGGGTATCTATCTGAATTTCGTCCATGTAATTAAGGCTCGAATAAGGGTCTCACGAATTCCATTACATTTTCTTGCTTAATTGAACAGAAATGAGAGCCCAGTGGTTGATGTTCTAAACCTAACTGCAAATAAGCTTGAATCTGGCGGGTACGCATCGGAAATCCAATTAAGTGTCCAGCGTAACCCGCAAAAGGTAGGGTAACCTTGTGTTCGAATGTTTTGGATATCGGATTCGTTCGCTCTGCTTCAAAATCATCCATTACTATTTTACAAGGAACTAATTTCTATCTGAAATAGAATAGAGAAAACAATTACGTCACTCGCATTTTTAGGTTCCTGTTAAATGACGTCTGTTTCATCGTTTCATTCCCCCGCTGATTTTTATACCTCCTATATTATTTGGAGTTCCCTCCTGAATCATCACGTAAAAAATTCGAACTTTTGATTGCCTCTCATATTTTTTACTTTGTCTCAAAGGCACACCTTTCCAGTTATACATTTTTTATAGTTATGCAATTTCCATATTTTTCTGAATTATCGAACAGCGACTGAGAGTTCTCTGTCAAAAATCGTTCAAACCATTTACTTTTTTGCATCCTTGGTATAAATGTTTCCTTTAGAGTTGAGCCCACGTGATGGTTGAGATTGTAGCGTGAAATCTGAGTCGGGTTTGTGTCGCCCACATTTGATGCTAACTTGAACGTTAAAAATGGCTGTTTTGTTTCGTCTCTGCATTTTCGGGAATAGTAAACACGATATAGGAACTAAACGAGGAGATTTGTTCCCATGGAGTTTATTCTACAAATTCTGTGTCTGAGCTAGCTGAGTTTTCAGTTCTATACAGGGTATTTATGGATTTCACCTTGTAACCAAGTAGATATTCCTTCATAAAATGATGTATCTTTATCGATCTTTTACCCGCTGTCATCATATTAGTTTGGTATGCGAAATGTAGTTCATAAAAATCGTATCATCATGGGTCTGTGGAGCCATTGCCTTGTCTGAAATCTAATAAATATACCATTTAACCGATGTACATTAGGACGATCCTTGCTTTTTGAGTTTTTTTTTCTCAAGGGTGCGACATTTTTTCTGTCAATGCGCTTTTGCTTCAAGGACTTCATGGGCTTCAAGGACTTTAATGGGGCAATATACCTACTGCGGAACCTTCTGACAAGCCATATGGCTTAGAAGGACCAAGTTTGTATATGCTAATAAAGGCAATCTAAAAAGTGTTCCGCTTAAAATGTCGTGGGAAAGATTGGTTCTCTCCTTTTGTATGAAAGCTGTATGTAAAACTGCATTCATAACATGCGTACAGCATTGAATTCACTGACACATGTTCTAAATATTTATGAATACGCTGTGCAAAACCTAAAACCTATGTATTATCATAAATTTTAAATAATATTGATTTTCGTCCCTACATTGAGCATACGTATTGTTTATATGCGATAATGAAGGCCCAACTATTGCAGCTATTGCGAGATACAATCATTTAGGGGTCAACAATGCATTAATATTCGTGGTAAGCTGGAGAAAACACAAGTATTTATTTTATTATTCCTTACGCTCAACTTTAAAATTAACAATACCTCGTTATGACTGAACAACTTAATCCTTACCATAGAATGCGCTGAAAAGCAACACATTGAAGATAAAGTAACTAAATAGGACGACGTTATGGTCTGCAAAAAAACTTTTCGCCCGGTGGTGAGCCCTTTTAAGCTTTTTTTTTCAAGTGCAATGCGTTCTTCCTTGTAGGTATACTGTCATCTCCTAGGGGGGATAATTTCACCATTAGATGAAGGTATTGATTTGACTAATATATCCTCGGCGAAATGGAATTCTTTCTCACTTGTCTAAGGTTATCTGGAGGAGCTAAAGGAATATATTAAAGTCACTTTATGAGGAGGGAAGAAAAATGGGAATTGGTGGGATATTCCCTTGATGAAGTCATCTGTGGAAATTATTTAAAGGCGGGAACGTATCCAGCTATATTATGCTAATAACCACTGCTTGCTTTCGATACCCTTATCAACGCTCACTATCGAGAGAAAGGCGTTGATTAATGGGAAAATATTGAAGAAGTGAGAAATGACATTAAAACGGAAACCAGAATAGCTACTAACTACAAGTCGAAAGTTCGTCACGCGGCGAGTAAGCAGGAGAATATGGATGCCTCTTTAGAATGATTAAATTATCATACTATGCTCTCGCCAGGTTTTACCTAGAATACCCAAAAAAGCTTATGGATTTTTTCTCAGAAAAATTAAATCCGTGAATTGAAGAAAATCCGAAGGAAAGCGAACAGTGGTCGTTACAAATATTTTACACGCATTAGGTTGTGGATGGTAGTAGGCTCGAATGCGACGTAGCAGGTTTAAATCGTTTTAAGCACTAAGAACTTTTTAATGTTTTTTAGAAGATATACTATTCTGTGTGTTTTTAAGAATCACTCTGAAAAGTATAAAGCATGGTCATACACCATCATCTAAGAACCGCTCCATATTTCGAAGTCCGGGAGAGGCTTTTGAACGAATATGATATTTTTCTTATCAACCGGCATCCAACATGAAAGAGGATCCCCCTATACACACCACACGATCATAAAAATATTATGCATAATTACAGAATTACGAGCAAATTTCGATCACAAAGGCAAAAATTGACCACAGTAGGGGAGGACCGCGCAAGGCGCGTATGCTAAAGGGAAGTTCAGGAAAAAAACTGTGCTAACATATGATCAATAGAACTTTCTTTGCTAATCATCAGTACTTTGTTTCAGAAACTTTTGACTCTGCTGTTAAAAAAATAAGAACTTAAACAATGGCTTCTCCAAAAATCAATTAAATAAAAACGTATCAATTATCCGTTTTGCCCATAGTACCCTAGGAAACGGATACGCCTTGAGGGTAAAAAGGATAACTTAAAAATATTAACAAATTAGTCTTTACAATCATTTCAGAAATAGCAGCCTACTCCTGTATATGATGTGCAATTCTCGTGCGCCCATCCTTTGCACTTAGATAACCGGCTCACTGTATTTTTGCATCGTATAAGTACACACCAAGCAAAAGAACTCTTATTTAGCCTTTTTAGTTTTAGATTTATCTGTCTTCCTGCGGCTTCTGGGTCCTGCTAATTCAGAATTCTTTGTTCTTTAAGTTTTCTTATTCCGTAGCCTGCACAGCTGCCAAGGAAATTATCAGGGCAAAATGAAATTTTTTTTGCAAAAATATCATTTTGTTCTCCAGAAAGCAAAGCACATTTTCGAGATATCATCTGGCAACCTCTGACAGTTTCATTTTCCAATTTTTTTTCTCTTTCGACGAGAATAAGAAGTCACTCTGCAAAATAACAGCAAAATTATACCACTCGCAGGATTTTTCTTAAATATCATCTCGCATTCAATGCACGTAAAAGACTCATAGATGGAGATTCTTGGAAATACGCAACGAGGAACGTATCCAAACGGTCCTAAGATTTCGAAGAAGAGGGGCGCTAGCATAAATAATTTTTTCAGGCAATTTTAAAAATACAACTCTTCTGTAAAAACGAGTTCAAAGTGCATTTTTACAAAATGATAGAAAAATTAATAAATTCATTTTTGCCTGTATTGTAATATTCCAGGAATTCCAAGAATAATATCCGTCCCTTGTTAATAATTTTTCCGCATATAATTCTATTTACTAAGAAGCTCGAAATATTAATCTATTCTATCAATGTAGACGACTCTATTTATCTTTATATTCGACGGTTATCTGTCGGAGCTTAATCATTATTTCCCCAATATCATTCATCAAGCTTTCGTTCTCAATGTCATTGATATTCTCAACCATCAATCCATTCCTAACATCTGATCTGTCTCCCTCACTAACCCCAATAAATACAAAATGGTGCATTACTGCATGCTGGTGATTGGTCACCCACTGCCAAACACCCAAGAGGTGGCTTGGAGGCTATAATGCAGATGTAGGTGTAGATGATACACGACGAAGACATTTTTACATGGCACTGTACTATAGGACTTGCGAAATGGAAATTTTCACCTAGGCACATTGACGATCATTTCCTGCAGGTTATGATGAATATTCTGAGTTTGTACTAGACGTTTCTCAATATTAATTGTTTTTATAACCTCTGTCTATGGCTTTTAAGATGAGTGTATTAGGATTTCCATGGTTAAAATTTTGACTGGAAATTATTACCGCCTAACCTGATGTCAAATTTACTTCCGTATTATACTGCGATTTGTTTTATATTTTCAGAAAAAATATTGAACTATGATCCATTAATCGTTGTTGCCCTCTTTTTATATAGAGTGCTCTAACATTTACAAGGTACCAAATTCTCGCTATTATTTTTAAGACTTTTCTCAGGTTCTGTAACTTCATAAGCCATATTAGCCCAAAAAATAGCGGTACCCTAACATAAGTTCCCAACAAGCTGAAAATTAACAGGAACGTTATTAATACCACTCAAATGAAATCGTGAGACCCCATTGTGAAGTCCCAATCGTGAAGTCCCCATCAATCCTGTGTGTGCCTAAAATTTTATTCCAGGTCTAAGGCCACAAATGTGTTTTTTTGCCTTTTTTTGGCCAAGCGGTTAGTTTGACGATAAAAATTGCTCGGACCAAAGTGTAGATCAGGAAATTATCTGAAAAGTTATCACTATACTTTTTTCTCTAAGATTTATGGGAAAAAGCCATTCGAAAGTTGGCTGTAGCTGTCCAATAATGGTCTAAGGGCGCAACAATATAGTCATACACATTATGGAGAATACAACTCCAGCTAACTCTCGAATGGCTTTTTCTCAGAAATGGTAAATCTTAGAGAAGAAAGTACAATTTTGTAGATAACATCCTGAGATACAATTTTGGTGCGAAATCGTAGAACTAACCATTTGACCAGAAATGCAAATTTTTTTTTGACCTTGAATAAAAGTTTTTGCACTCACTGAATCGGTGGGGACTTTTCATGATTTCATGTGAGTGGCATTTCTATCGTTCCTGTAAATTTCCAGCTCGTTTGGAATTGATGACAGGGTAATGTATATTTTGACATAGCGTCTCGCTTAGTATTGTTGTTGTTCTAGGTCTAGTGGTCTAAAAGCTTTTGACGCATTTGAAATTTTATACGCATGTGTGATTTCCTTATAAATGCTGCCTACTTTTAATTGTGATTTTTTTTTATTTCCTGAAGTAAGCACCAAAATAGATAGCCAATATATGAGTGGCACAAATGTTGCTACGTTTGATGGAGTATAACAAAGAAACTTGAATGTTGCAACAATCGAAAATGAGGCTGAGGAATAGTATATTTTAATGACGGTATATGGTATATTACCGCATTGGTATGATTTCCACTGTTATGCTCATGGCTTGGAATGCTTCACTTGTTCTATGCCCAATTGTTATTCTTCAGAAATGGACCAAAGAATATGAAAGCTATGAAAATGCCGGGATAGTGACACATGTTCAAAAAACCAATATGTACTACAAAAAATTAAAAGATTCTCTGGCAAGGATTTGTAAACGTCGTATTATATAAATGAAAATTTTGAGGTTAAAAATTCATCAATAGCGAATTCTTTGAGGTTGAATTACCAATAGATTGATAAAGATATTAATGTAATCTAGCATTTTTTCTAATTAGAATTCGCAAAAAATAGCTCAATGTTAAGTGTAAAAATTTTATTTTTTCTGAATAATAATCTAATTGGTCATTATTTTATGATTATTAAATCCATTTTTACTTCGTACTTTTACTTGATTTCAAAGCAGCGTGAAGGCCTTATGGATAGGAAATAATAATTGTCATGGAGATAGCGATTTGCCTTTAATTTAAAAAAATATTATTAGATGTGAAAGCCGAACCCATATATGTATCTTTTAGATTATTGTGGTTTCAGCACTCTCTTAAAACATTTATGGCCCGTTTGAGAATATTCTGCTGGACCCACGCAGCTAATTTTGCATTTGCTCTTCCGCGGGAAATGTGAAAATATGATGTAAATATTCTGGCCGTAGTAAGTTACCAGTTGATTGATGAGAAGCGTGAAGCATTGCTGTGGATGAAATTTCAACCTCCAGCCCAATTTCCCTTGGCATATATGTTTAGAACTTTTTTTACGCTGTGATGCTGAATTTTTAATCACTAACCGCGAGCGTCCGAGGAAGTTGTTGCGAAGCCCCACTGAATTTTTAGCGGGTAATGGATAAAAAAATTATATTAACTGGCCAGCAGACTATTTTGGAAGCTTGAACGTTTACCCTAGTTATCATTTTATGAAAGAAAAAAAAATCGAAAAATTTTCTCGCTCCATATTGGCGGGTGGGATAAACCAAATATTTGCCCCGTCATTTTATGCAAAAATGCGGCCCCACGGATAAGCGCATTCATTTCGCCAGTCTGACACTTTCCCGTTCGCGCATAAAAAAAAGAATGATAATATTCATTGCAAAAACTCCTGCCCGCTCCTTTTTTTTCTTAAAAAAATTATATATATTTTCACCCACCACTCCCGTGATGGCATTATTATCGCATCCCATTAGTTGAAAAGGGTCGGGGGAATCGTAATGTTTCTTTTTTTATCGTCCTGAAATCATTTGGTTCATATTAATCTAGACACTTTTTTCGGTCCCATATTTCACATTGTGGGAGGTTGGCGGTGCTTGGAAGGTTTTTTTTTTCAAGTGATGAGATGGCTTGGTGGTAGGATTTGGGAGGGATTGTTAGAATGAGGGTTTGGGATGAGTTTGATAATGTAAGAGGAATTTTTAAACTGGGAACACACACCCTCCAGAACTAACCCACCATCGCAAAGTTTTCCTTTCCATTCGGCTTCCCTTGATAAAAATAAATCCACCCCCAACCAACCCCTTTCCTCATTTGCATCCCTTAAATCCCTTTCTGCTCCTTTACCCCTCCATACTCCTTCCTTCCACCTTTTCTACCTAAAAGGGGAGTGGAAAAATATCCTCCCGATCTTTTCGGGAGTAATACGTAGCATAGAGATTAGCCTTGGCCCGATACCACATCTTCCGATGCTGAGTGGCATGGTATTATGAAGAGAAGACCGACACCTAAGGTGATTTGCGCCATGAGGGAAGGTTAGGTATAGCCAAGGATGCTGTAAATATCTGGAGGGGGCATCACTTGTTTCAAGCGTGGAGCGAAGTGTGGCCGGAATGGGGGTACTTGGGTAGGACAAGCCACGCCCACTTTGACCAAACAGTTGACAATCCCAGAAGGGTCAATGCAAACTATTCGGTGAAATTTTTGGTCATAACTCGTTTATACATCAAAATAACTTATGGAACGCACAATGTAAACCTTTTATTCTTACTTCATCGGTAGGCTTCGCGAAGTTATGTCTCAAACACCTTTTCCCAGGGAAAAATTATTATCAATCACCACGGTTACGTTACTATAAAACTGATAATCAAAGTGATTCGTGCGGGTATACTCAGAAGAAAATTCAAAAATGAGTAAGTTCTCATTCCGAGGATTTCCATGATCCCAACCTTTCGGCATGCCCTTTGAGTTCAAACGAATTCAGTTTTCAAACCGTGTTGCATTCGCGATGACGATTAACAAATCACAAGGTATTTGTGGCCTGAATCTAGAAAAAATATTTTTTTCTAATGGTCGCTTATATGTGGTATGTTGACGAGTTGTTAAACTAACTGCTTTACTTTGTATTGCACCTGATATCAAAACTGTGGTATGTCAGAAGATGCTTGATTCAAGAGAATATACCCGAATATGCAAGGTAGACCGAGGCACCTTTACGCAGTGCACTTTTCCGAATCGAGTTATAAATAGTGCGCCCCAAAAGTCATCACATATTAATACTGCTGCATATTCTCACGAGATTTTGAGCGTCAATCAAGCATCTGACTGGCGTATAGTTTACGAAAGAGACTTTGACCTAAAACTATTTTTTTTACGGTTAGAAACACAAATAACCCAACAATTGAATGAATAAAATTTTTGACTTTATAAACTGCTTTATAAAACTACTACGTCTAAAATTTCCTAAGTTAAAATATAAAAATTAGAAAATTCATTGGAAAATCTCTCTGCGTATATGAGCCCCAGTCTACCCTATTCAGGTTGAATAAAGGAAATGTCTTTCTAACGAGCCTTTGTAATGCTTTTTTAAGTTTTCTTATTTATTCTTAATTTATGATAATATGTTAAAAATAATTAAAATCAGTTCAGACATTCTTAATTTATAAATTGTATAACTGAACTGTTCATTGATTATAAGGCGGTACGAAGTTTGCCGGGACAGCTAGTGCTGTATATAGTTAATGTTCACCGCGATTCATGTCACGAGGGCTGATCATTGTTTGTTTACAAAAAAATGGAAGAAGGCAAAATAAGGTTTAATGCATTTCTATTTATTGAGATAATTCCAGTTTAGTGCGTAAAAAATTGCCATTTTCCATACAGAAAACCTTATTTTGTGATTAGTGGAGCCGGAAAATGGATATGGTCGCCATTCAGGAAGAGCAAAGACCGAGAGAAATATTGCGTCAGGAAATGAGCGGCTAATTCGGAAATGGATGTCTATCATCATTCGTTTAAGAAAGAGAATTCACATTATCTGTGGAAAATTGATGTAAAATCTTCATTTAAAAATAATTTTCTATTTTTCTTCATAAATTAATTATCTTATAATTTGGCAAAAAATAGTAAAATAAATGTTTTCGGTTGGTAAGCGGTTGTCTATAAACCATGTGATGGTTTTCAAGAGGACTTTATTGAACATTGGACAAAGAAAGGAAAGCTATCAGAAAAGGCAAATGATTAGGTACGGGAGGAACTACCATTATTAGAAATTATGTCACGGCAACACATTGATACCTCACCCAGTCTATGGATACTTTTAATATCATTCTTACTGATGAGCTTTTGGGGCTACCTTTAAAAAACTCTCATCCTCCGGCTGGATTTGATAAAGAGCCCTCGAGTTACGATGCATTTTTCTAAGTACAAGTACTATGGGACGATTTCGATGGCTAAACTTTCAGATGCTGTACTTAACTTTCATTTACATAAATTATATCGTTTTCTCGAAGTTTATTGGGTGTAAAAGCGTAAATAGCTATTTTTAAAAGTTATTAATCACTTATTAATATGGTGCCAATATTTTCAACAATCCACCGCTATGATCTATCGCTCGCATTGTATCATTTTATATCATGTCTTATAAAAATGCAGCGTTGACACCTTGATTCTCGGAGAATTCTGCTTCATAAATTTTAGGTTAATAAGTAATATATCGAGATGTCTTCCTTCAACACTAAATTAGAATTTTCTCATAGTTTTTTTTCTAAATTGTGTATCCTGCGACGTATTCTTCCTCAGATGAATCACAATATCAGAATAATTTAAAGAGTCATGAATTATCGAGGTATCGGAAAAAAGACCAATTACCTACACTCGAAATCGGTATCGACCCACGCCTACGGTAAAAACTCCCAATCCTTATAAACCCACCGTAGTCGTCTCCATTCCTGTGTGCCCCTCGCGCTAAGGCAACGGATATCTAACGAGAATTCCCCGGCCAACACCGCTTCCTTCTTACCCCTCCCTTCTTCAAATCTCCCTTACCCCAACTCTAAAACCCCTTCTCAACCACAAGACCAAGCCTCACCGATTTCTGCTCCAGTAATTTTTTTTCGCCCCCATCCTCTCTATCCTTCTCTTCGTCCCGACATTCCTATCTTCTTCTCGCACAGTTCCACGAACCATTTTCCCTGGACCGGCAGGAGGGAGATACTTGCCGAAAGTTCGGAGGCCACCCTTACCGCACAGTTCTGGAGCGGCGTCACCTTCATCGGCCACCGCCATCCCTTAAGCCACAACAATCCCTCCCTCCCAACCCACGCCTGCGTTCCATCCCCCAAAGCGCGGCTTTCTGGTCCTCTTCTCTCTATATCCTCGCAGCTCCTTCGATTACTTTTTTCTCTCTCCATTCTATCTCCTGCGTCTAACGCCACACTTGTATTGGTAGAGTTAGAGCGGGTTTAATACTTTCTAGGGCATCTGCGTGTTTCAAGGAAAGTTTAAAAGAAGGTTTCAATGATTTTGACTCAATATTGAGAACCTTGAGTTTCCTGTAATTATCTATACTTAGGTATCTTTAGTAGTGAGTGGGAAGGCTCCGGAATAGTGTAAAAATTCGTGCTCTAATATAGAGAAAATCTATCAACCATATCATATATTTTTATTACCATTTCGATTATCGATGCTCAAGCCCGGGTGACTTTAGTGCAGTAATTGTTAATAAAACATAGAATTTCATTTTGAAAACCCTGAGTTTCATTTCATAATTTATATATATCTTTAGTAGTGGGCTGGAGTTTTCCTGATCTGCTTAAAGTTTCATGCACTATTATAGAGAGAAAATCTGTCATCCAATTAATATATTTTATTGCCATTTAGATCATTAGTGATCAAGTGCGAATTACTCTAATGCAGTAATTATTAACAGAGCATCGAATTTCATCGATATAAACTAAATCAAGTTGTAAAGAGTCTACAATTTAATTTAATAATAAAAAATCCCTCGCGGCTGAGCTTAAAGCCACCGAGTGCTTCCACCGGGTTAGTTACGAGGAAGTCTTAAGAAGAGTGGGAGAGAAGAGAAGCCTAATGAAAACCTTAACAAGAAGACGGAACAGCCTTATAGGCCATATCTTCAGACATGATGGCCTGATGAAGACAATCGTCGAAGGACAAGTGGAAGGCAAGAACGGAAAAGGAGGACCTCGAACAAAATATATGGAACAAGTGAAGAAGGATGTGAAAGAGAGGAAATACGTAGGTGTAAAAAGATCAGCTGATAGGAGAACTGAGTGGAGAGCTGCGTCAAACCAATCCTAGGATTGTTGACCAGTGATGATGAATAATAAATCCATTATTTTAACGGTTTACTTATTATCATTGTTTTTAAAGTATCGTTGCAACAAATACAGGCCAAGTGAAAATGTACCTTACGTGAACTATTCTATAAGCTTCGAGTCGAAATGATTCTCTCGTTCTTATGCAGGTATCATGTTTATGTTTAATTGTTTATAATTCCTTTTAGGTGACTCATTTTGTGAGTAATTAGTGATTAGTTGCTATAATTTCTACAATGAATACAGAAATTGAACATCTCTTACTATCGCAAGTTAGCTTGTTGCTATATACTTTATTTTCTTAAAGAAAATAAAAGGGGAAACAGATATTCGCTAAACGACAATCATACGTTTTAGTTATTTCAGGGTACACCTATCTTCTTCGCAGTAATCTTTGGTGTATATTATAGAAAAATCAATTATTTTCGACGAAAAAATACTTCCCTCGGCTAACTTCAATATCCAGAGTTTCATACTGTTCAATTTTTCAAGCATTTCTTGCGTATATGACCCAGATAACATTTTTACATTTTTTCTGTTTAACCTGCACTGGAGTGACGTATCGGAAGAAGAGTTATGATAACGACCAAAGAAGATAGGTCACCTATCAAAAACATCACCTATTCAAATATTATACTCAGCAGAATCAAAAAAGTACGAAGAAATATTAGGCGAAATTGGTGAATTTCGCAAGTCATGGACCAGTCAGTTGCGTATCTTATAGGAGCCAGCCTCAAGTGCGCTGGAATGCTGAAATTTCGTTTGGGAAAAAATTATTTTTCTTGACTTGGATCTCGGCCTGGATTTTTTCACGACGAGTATTCTACATGAAGTTCCCTGAAGTCCATTATTTCCGTTTTGGGGGTATTGCTTTGATAGATAAAATTTTGAATCATTTCCGAAAGTTCCGATCGAGTGGTTTGCCTTCAGCTCAGGGAGTTAGTTTTTAGTGGTACGTTCTTAATTTAGAGCGGTGTGTGACTTTTACGTAGGTGGCGGTGCATATTTAAGCAAGATAGAAAACTTATATGAGTAAGAGAAAGTCTTTGATTAATGATTGCAGGCTCTATTTCAGAAAATTTGTATATCATCAACCACCTTCACGTGATAATAAAATGAAATATTTTTTAACCCTTTTTTCAAGCTATAACTCTATGTTTATAATGAACCAATATATTGTAAATTATTACGGAGGCTTCCGCGGTGAGTTGATTGGTGATGGTTTCCCGGGTTTACACCGCGTTGATTCATGTTTTTGCGGACGACAGTTTCGGGCGCATTCCAGCTCCCGTCCCGATTTGGACCCGAAGATGGGAGCTGGAACGCGCCCGAAACTGTCGTCCGCAAAAACAGGAATCAACGCGGTGTAAACCCGGAAACCATCACCAATATATTGTATGTTTGTAATTAATCCATGCATAATCAGTTTTACGCCGCGTTTTGCCCTAAAAAGTAGAATAGTTTGATTATAATAGGGATTTGAAAATGAGCCTAGGAAAGTGGGGGAAATTGATATAAATAATCTCTTCCAAGCTATCAGAGACAAATAATGCCTTTAGGCGCGAATCAAAAGAACCGCCAAGCTATCGACCGGGTGAGGGATTTCATCTTTGACTCGGAAAGAGACGCTAAAGTTACTTCTGGGAATATATTAATTCCATGTAAAACCGTTTTTTTTTCGTGAAAATGGAGGTTCCAATAACGTGGCTTTACATAGCATTGTTTTGAGGAAAGGAACTCTGAAACAAATGTCCTACTCTGTTCCTCTGCGTATAAAATATTACGCAAACATTTATCGATCCATTTTTATCATAAAATATAGTACACCTATTGTTTTAAACTATTTTGTTAAACACTAACTTATTTTGGCCTTGGTCGGCCTCGGTGGTTCAGGGGGGTTAAGTCTTCGCCTGCCAAACCAAAGGTCGCGGGCTCGAGTCCCGCCAGGGTAAGTTACCCTTATCCAGGGCATGGATGCCTGTGTACGTTTGATTTTTACATGTTATCTTAAACTCCGATGTAAAGACCGAATAGTGCTGTTTTCGGAGGTGTGGAAATAAATAAATAAATTGGCCCTTGTCCATAGGCAGGAATGCATAGCAGGAAACATATGAAAACAAAAATAAGTAAAAGTAAATCAATGGAAAATGGCTGCAGGATATGTTTCATAAAATTTGTATTCTACCTATTTATTTGTTGTTTTATCGTTTTATGCCTTATTTGCGTGATCAACCCCCTCACCCCTTTTTTGATAGGGATATATCGTTCGCCATGTTGCTCTGGGAGCCAATTTATGCCCGCCCGACCGACGGACAAATCTATCCCGTGGAAGTTCGATGACAAATAACCCTTTCGCCAGACGACGACTGCGGTGTCCCCGCTAGACGCCTCTCCGAAGTCGCGCTACGCGACGGAAGCGAATGGTGGGAACAACTCATAGTTTACGCACGCTGATTGGGGGATGGCTTTCTTCTCGCGTCTCGACGCCGGGCAGAAAAATCGTTGGGGCTCGCCGTCACCTTACTCCTAATGCGCTTTTGTGTGAAACGGGGAGTGGAGGAGGGGGCGTCCAGCTAAATTGCTTGTCGCGTGATTCGCGCTGGCGTTTTAATTTGCGGAACTTATGGCTGGAACAGTCGGCGATGTGCCCGCAGCTACGCAAAGCCTTTTCGGAACGAATTCTCCCTCTAGTCGCCTAATTTATGTTCCTCTCTTGAGGTTGTGACGTCGAATCGGAATTGCGCCGAGGGAATTTTGCGTGGGTGGGGATTTCGGTAAGAAGTTTCGAACGCGGCGGCGGGTTTTCAGCGGCTGTTCGTAGAAGTATTACTGCGATCATTCACCCCAGCGGCACTTACATTCTGTATCCATGACGGGTGGTCAGAGGAACTGATTAAATCTAATTTCATTTGTGAATGAAAAAAATTATTATTTTGTGAACAAGTTCAATTCCCATTCACAAAAATGGTCGCAAGAACATAAGTACAAAGATGATAGTCTTAGGTACATGAAAAAACTCTCATAATATATAAAATAATTACGGAAGTAAAAAGCTACTTATATAAATAGTAATAATAAGTAGATATTAGTTACTCTGAGAGGAAATTTTCTTGAAAACATCTTTTATCGCTGAGCAAGTCTTTATCGTTTTAAAATTTTATAATTTATAATACAAAGTATTTTCATCGGGCCTTTTTCCCTTTTATACAGCCATTATATTCGATTCTATGTCTTATCCATAGTTTATTCCGTGATATGCCGTGTAAAATGTAATGTTGAATCTGTTTTTTAACTTTAATTCTTTCAGTATTTAAAAAGCGATGGATTCTTTGCTCATACTGGTATAATTATGGCTCATTTGGAGCGTGAGTTTCTGAGTGAGCTCTTCAACGTTGTCCAAAAATTTCAAGATGACAACTCAAATTTTTAGGAAATAATTCTGCCTGAAATACGATTGGTCAAGCGGAAGTAATGCATTATCTTAAGCGAGCTTGACGGATTTATAATTTTGAGCCCGGCCACTTTTTGGCCGCCATGTATGTAGGGTGTCGTTAAAGTTGGCTTCAATGACCCTCCCTGCCCCAGCATCGGAAAGCGCCATTTACGTCATTGAAAGTATATGTACTCTATCATGAATGTCATCATTTGAATACATTTAAAATAAAAATTCAATAAGTTTACTTGCATTGATGAAATTGGTTTATTTTTCCCGGGCATATAAAAATCCTCTCTTATGGCAAGGGAAAACTTGCGGTTCGAATTATAAATGAAATTGTTTTTTTAAATTCAATTCCAATAATTTTCGCCACCTTCCAAGTTTACGTTCTTTTCCATCCAAAATCATGCCGATTCTTTGGTTAAACGTCGGAAACGTAGTCTGTAGCAGTGAGTGAAAAAGGTCGATGCCAATGATATCATGAAATAACGCAAATATCTCAAACTTTTAATCTGATATAGGATGCGCAGAGCCTTGACTTGGAATCGTCTAGCTTCATCGGCTGGAGTATAAGTATCTTGCACCCTGGTTATGAAGACGAAGATAAGCTTTCAACAGAACTACGGCACTTAATCTCGACCGGTCGGATATGTAATTGTAAGGTCGTATTTTGTTTCTGACAGCGGGGATGTTCGAGTACTGCAAAAGCGGCTTTTTTGTGGCGTATTTACTCGTTTACAATTCTATCATCTTGAAATTTTCAAAGCAAACACATGTAAGCCCTTTTTTTTATCTCAAGTATTAAAATTTTACATCTGAGAACGTACTTAGGTGAAAGTTTAAAATGTGCGATAAAGAAAAAAAAGGTGGCAAAGTTCCCCTCTTTTAGCTCTGAAAATTTCATGGTGATAAAATTTGTTTTAAACTAATTGTACTTTGCGGAAAACACCAATAGAAATTGGAGTAAGGTGCCCTCTTTAGGCGAATTTATATAATATCTTTAAAATTGTCCATATCACTTAGCTATAGAATACAGTTATCAACATTCATCGTGGTCAAAGTCGATTCTTAAAATATTTCGAAATCTTGTATTTTGTATCTTCCCTTTCTAAGAACGAAATCAGCGTAATGATGCTGAATTTTGGTACCTCGAAGTAAAAGAGTATTT
Source organism: Ischnura elegans (assembly GCF_921293095.1). Taxonomy (NCBI): domain Eukaryota; kingdom Metazoa; phylum Arthropoda; class Insecta; order Odonata; family Coenagrionidae; genus Ischnura; species Ischnura elegans. The sequence continues at coordinate 101,106,392 of NC_060248.1, read as the reverse complement.
TTATATTACTATTGAGAATTTAACGGTTAAAGTGGTAAATTCACTCCCTGCGCTGGATGAACTCAGTTTAAAACAACGTTGTGTCAAATAATATAAATAACACGTACATGTCATATAGTAACACCCGAGACACGTTGAAAATGCCAGGGTCGTACTCACACTTGTAGCAGAGGTAAAAGGATGACGCGTATAGAACATGCATGCAGACATATGTTATTACTAATTTCAAGTATACCGGAATAACCTTACGGAGTCACCCGCTATGCACAAATTGTGCTAAAAATCCCGGTTAAAGAGAATGATATTTTCTTTGTGTTACATTATTCCATAGTAATATCTTATATATTTTCAGGTAACATACTAGGTCAATACAAAAAACTAGCATAGGTATTACTTAAGTTTGTCTTGCTGGTGCCTTAAAAGAAAACGATTACTTGGTGTGGTGTATTTTGGAATTATCTTGTGGATTTAGTTGACCAGGTGATTGGAAATTTCTTGACAGTTATTTTAACAAGCGTTCAAGATTCTCTTAGCCAACGACCAATTAATCTTAGTTCCTAGCGCATCTATCAAACTTAGCCACGATCAGCGGGAAACCTTACGCTCTTATTCTTCGAAATACCAGGGGTATAAATTGCTTTTAGGGGTTAGGAATCCAGGTCAACATGAGCCAAGAATTCCTCTTCACTCCATGGTATTTGGTTAACTATTCTAATTTGCTTCTCAAATTCTGCATTCAACTGGTCTTGTGTGCGACGAAATTGCAATGAAACCTTATGTCGTCGGACCGGAAAATGAAGCATTCCATTCACCGTACTCCAACTAAAATTAAAGTTAATGAAGCATTTAGGTCATGCATCCAAGGATTTCTAGGGGTCTATTTTATTGGTAAATATTATGATAAATATTTAGTCGGAAATCTTCAATATTTTCATCCTAACATTCTCTATTAATGAGTTGGTGCCATGGGTTCCTCTACCCCGAAGTTTTGCTAGTTGGAAAGAACTTAGTCGTAGCTATCTTATTATGTGAGTTGGCCCTCAGCCACTGCTTTAGCTTAAATTTACTATAAGCCGGGGCTAAAATAAATACATAGTTATGCATTTAACCCCTGTAAGTTCGATAGTGGACGATATGGCTTTCAATGGGGGAGAAAACATTTGAACAATATTTTTATGAAATTTAAATTTTCGAATAAAGCGTAACAAAGCTGTGCCTACGGTATAATTTTCGTGAATAACGAGTGGCCTTCATTTATGTATCTGTGCTGTGAGGACTTTCTTGGGTGAAAGCATGGTTGTCGTTAGAAAACTTATCAGGGGGTGCATTCATTGCTACCCATGGGACGCTATGTTGCCAGGATGGTTAATTGCCAATTTGATTACTCTGTCTGAAGACAGTTTCACTGGAAGACTTCACTGATTACTTTAAGGTGGCTTGAGTCTTCACACAGTTTTTCTGAAACATTTTCGTGATCCAGTTGGGTGCAATGAAGCCCGGCTCACATGGCTGAAATCAGAGAAAAAATATTTAAGATGTTTAAGTGATTATCACAATGCCAAGGTAGTATCATTTTGTTCCCCTTCTCTATCACAATCTCCCTTTTTTCCAGCCTTCGTCATGGTTTTTTAGGATTACGTGGTACAAGTTGCATACATGCGGTCTTGGCTATAATTTAAAAGTATTCCCGTGAAAAGGTTGTTATTAGCCATTCTCCCTTCTTCCAAATTGTCTGAAAAATATTTTGGTCCTAGGTAATATATAGCATTTTTAGTATGATGCTTTTGAAAGATGTAAATAGGCTTATGGTGCATTAAAATTCGAGCAAGAGTTAACTGGGCAAGATAAAACTCAAGTGAGGTCAAAGATTTTTTCTTTTTTAAATAGTTGAGCAATATGGTAAACGGAGAGCTTGTGTTTTTGTGACCGTAGCCGAAAGAAATATGTAGTAATGGAGTCATACGGGGTAAAACGACGATGGAGAGCCATTTAAACGAGACTAAATATCAACATGTATGCTGTTGACCTTATATTAAACGTCAATAAAGAGATGTACTAATATCGTGTTGCTAGAATGTGACCCACAATGCTTGACAAGTTAATTGAGGCTTCTGCACTGGTTCAGAGCTGTCTACTCCGCTGAGTGCAATTTTTTGCCACATCTCTTCTGCACCGACAGAGTAGACGAAACATGATAGGAGCGAGACAAAAATATCGCTAGAATTTTTCGTAGCTGGAATTATTTCAGTCATCCCTCTGGTCCCCCAAACTCGAAGGCTAAATATTTGAAGAGTTTAGGTGCCTAAAATACAATATTACATGAGAGGGTGAGAAGCCAAGGGGTACAATGGATTTATTTTTTCTAAATATGTTAAGGCACAGAAATCAGGCAAAGAAAACAAACGAGATCAATTAGATATTTAGAAGTGCATTTGATTTTTGACTCAATGTCAGCACAGAACAGAGACTCATTCGTTTCCCTTAGCAACCACGTTTTTGTGTATTTATTCTAACAATTAACTTTACATAACTCTGTTGAGAAAAAAAATCACTTGTACCCCTTGGCTTTTCATCCCCTCAATATCATATCATGACCTCGTGCTATAAACTTATTAACCAAAACTGCCAAATTTGCCTTTTTATAAAAATATATCCCATGGTATGACCTGTAAAATTTGAGACATCTTGAAATTGGTTTTCAGTGCGACTACCTATTTTAACCCTAATACGGGCAAGGTGAGTCTCTTGGACTCATCGCATCACATTTTTGAGAATTTTATTATGTTATTGAAATGTCAGCATGTTGTAAATTTTTTACTTCTTCTTATTTTATATTTCCTATAAATTAGAGCAATTCAAACTTCTTTCGAAATTAAAGTACCTTAGAAATAATTTTTTTCCCTGAATTCCCACAAATCCGGGCAAAGTGAGTCTGCATGAAATGTAAAAAGTGACGTGCATTTTACAAATATTTGGTTTGAATTGTCAAAATAATTCAAAATTATCACTATGTGCATGTAACGATAAATATTTGGTGATTTACGTTGTAAAAACAGAAAGAATTAGTCAAAAGAGTCCACTGTACTCGCTGTTTGACTATGTATGAAATTAATAAGTAATGTTAAAACTTTTGTTAAACAAATAATAATCAATTTTATGCTAAATGATTCTAAGGTGCACAATATGTACAAATTGATGTGAAAAGTAATATTTTTTACAGTTTAATAGTTTAAATTAAAAGCGAAAGTTAAAAGAGTCCATAGGACTCACCTTACCCGATAACGTCAGAAAAACATGTTGCCCGTATTAGGGTTAAACCGCATCGCAAAAGAATTATATTTTAGTGATCTGAGGCATGGAAAACATTGACTTTTTACTTAAGTGCAGTGGAATTAAATTTACTAACAAAACTGTGTTAATAAGAATGTGTATGAAGGTTGACCAATAGAAGAAAAGGATTAGCCCTTGCCAGTGTAGGTTTAAAGTGATAGGTAGAAGATTATTGTAGGAAAATTCTATCCACAATTCAAGCGTGTCGTTCTATTACTTCGTCGCGTCGTAAATTCTAAAGCTTTTAACGTCAACCTTAGCTAAAATATTGTCCGCATTGAGTGAAATAAAAATCCTTCCATACCTTTTTTTAAGGCATGTGCAAAAGCTTTTATGGTACCCCCGTTGAAATGTTGCATTACTGTTTACGAGAGAGAGAGAGTTTTAGCTTACATAGGTACAGCAACAGAATTCTCTCTAGGAAAATTTTCCCGCCAACGATCGTTTAGTAATGTATTCCATGGTTTCTTTCCACCGTCGGAAGTCATATTTGAAGCTGGGCTGTTGTGACGGAGCGATCTGCGTCGTTGTTTCTTTCTAAATGAGAAAGTATTTTGAACTTTATCTCTGCGCCATTCATTTCTTTCGAGTTCTGAGGCACCGATTTACTCGAAGAATTCTGTTGAAGTCATCGCAACGTAAGCTTCACAACGAAATAACCTGTGAAGAAAATAGATTCAATTTTCTTTAAGCGATGAATGGTAAACATCAACGGGAATTTGTTACGGTGTTCATTGAAAAAAGTGAGAGATTTCAATTCGCGGAAAGTTGAAAATTTTCTTTGAGCGCTTGGCGAGTAGGTACTATTTGTTCCGGCAATATTAACTACGATAAAAAAAGCGGAAAGAAAGAGATTAAACTTTGCCGAAAACTTCTTACATTACGCTTCTATTTATGACGATATTGTTTGCTGCCGCTTTACCTTGAGGGTTTTTCTGGTAATACTAATGGAGAAAACTGGTGAAATTTTTGTTAAGCATTCGAAGGAAGTGTTGCTACTTGTTAACACTATAAGTTTTTATTAAAACTCAAAATAGATATGAATGCGAAGAAATCGGGAAAAATACAAACGAAAGCAGCTATAAGTATGTCTTCATCCCAGTGAGAGAAAGGCGTCATCTATAACTATTTTTTAATGTGTGATATGCCATTCTCACGCAGATAGTTCTTGAATCTTTCCTTCACTGGGAAATTATATGGATATTGCTAGGATAGATGATGTAAGTATTTGGCAATATTTTGGTAGTTCCATCGATTTTGAAGTGAGCCTAAATCTTTAAAGGTAAGCTATCATTGCCTTTTTTTTACCATCGTTTGAAGTTCCTTAATCTTCATCGTAATCCTGTATTGAACGTAAATACTGTAAACTTACCCATTTACCTTTTATATCCTTGTTTTTTTTTTGGTAGATATTTTATTAGATGTAACTATCAAGGTTATTTTGCCTTCACCGGTTTGAATTAACTTTTATAGGAAGTTATTCAAAGTTAGGTCATGGGCTGCTATACCCTTAAAGTTTTCACAGAGTTAGTTTTTCCTCGTCGCCCTTATATATTTTTTTAATCCAACTTCAAGCATTTCTTATTTTATGGATGATCGTTCTTCTTAAATTTTTTTACGGCTGCTCCCAGTCTTTTGCCTGCCTAAGAGTTTATTTCTCTTTATTTCGTTTAATCTCACTTCTTCTTGGCCCATTATTTTTGCTTATCTTTTATGCTAGCAGTTTCTTGCTGAGGCAGATATTTTTGCCTTGAAAGGCGAGGCACTCAAAGTATAGCGTCGACAAAGGGGTCGTTTTACATCGTACTGACTCTACGATTTGCATATCTGTCCTGAGGTATTCTCTCCAGATTTCAGAAGTCGTTTTTGCAACCTTCTTATGTAAGCTTGGTAAGATAAAATATTTTTCACTTTTACGGACCTGACTGAGGTCTCCTGACTAATCAATGTGTTTGTTTTCAATGCTCGCTCGCAGTAGTCAAGCCAGGATTTTAAAATGGGGGTGTTTACCGCAGATATCGGAGCCCTTCCGGGGTGTAGTTTTAATTAATTAAATTTTTAATCGATAAAATAAAATTTAGGGATTTTTCATGCTGAAAATATGATTTTAGGACTCAATTACAGTATTTTAAAAGTGTCTAATTTGCATAAAACGAAGTAATAAAGGCTAAACCCTAAAAACCCCACCCCCGTGTCCAAATCCCGCCTCTGTTCGCACGGCATTTTACACCTGCGACTGAATTTTAATTGGTTGTTTTTTTTTAAAGCCTCTTTATGTTTATTATTCTGAGATGACATTGAAAAAGCATATATATTGTTATTTTCACACCCCAAAATAGAAATTCCTTTTCCAAAATAAAGATTCTGGGCTAATACACCGACGAGAATTGGGTTTAAAGGGAATGGTAAATTTTGTGGAGATGAGCGTTTTTGCGAGAATATAGAAATACTTAGAAAACCTTAGAGGAAATATTAACAATTTCGGCGGTTGTGTGACGTTATATTTATTATGCTTTTTCAATGGAATATGTTACATTGAGTGTAGTTTTTCATGGAAATAAGGCCCACCTGCCCTTAAAGGTTCAAATATCTGCTTTTAAATATCATTTGTTTCAACAGAAAAATGATTAAACCTTCCTTATCCTTGGAAAAATTCATGGGAAATTCTCTCTAAAATATCTTTTCTCTCATGCCAGCGTAATGATATTGCTCAAATGGTTAGTGATGTTATTTTTACTAGGGAATGTGTTATCACTGCAATTCTATTTTCGATAGTGTTTATTCTGTTATCTTCTTCGTTTCACATTCTTCCTCTCACCATATTTTTGAATGCAAGTCCTATTCATTACATGTTAAATTGTAGTAAAAAGCATCGTTTCAGGAAATTCGGTTACCTGTTACACGTGCAGTATAAGTTTTCAAAACATTTTCAGAAGAAATAAAAGAACGCAGTATTTGGTATTTTATCGAACGTGTGCTAATGCATTTGCGCGTTGCATGCAAGTTTTTCTTGAGGCTATTTAGTACAGTGCAGGAATTGAATTTGCAAGCTCGAGGCTTTCTTGGTATTGACCTGTTTCTAAGAGAATGCTTCGGATTGAATTTTCACGGAACTCGTTTTAGCAAAGAAAAGTAGTCTTTTGTGCAGCGAGTGCCGGTAGAGTGGGAAGGTTGCTATGTTATCAGGGTGGTGCATGACATTCAATTGGGCTTCCCTCGCATTCAGGGGGTGTCCGTAAAAACCCTTGGTCGCGTCCTTTGTTTCTCCGCCTGGGAGCTCTGTTATTCACTTGCTAAGGCTTTAAGTCTGAGATTGGAATCATCTTCATGTAGAATTTGGCTCCTTTTTCATTCAATTGAATTTTTTTTGGACACAAATACTCACAATCAGTATAAATGCAATTTTACGGAATCAATGTTACGGATTTGGAACAATATGACCTAAATGGTAATAATATATTGAGTGCGCTGTACAGTTACACATGTTGCAGTCTGAGTCTTGCAATAAGTTGGATTTGGCCTTTATTCATGAACCTTTTCAAAGACTGGCATTTTTTAAGGGCATCAATGTATTCGAAGAACAAATATATAAGACGGAAAAGAGGCCAAAACTTCGAAGCAAAATTCAACAGTTATAATTAGTTGTGAGCATCAATAGTAAGTACTAACGCATATAGCATAATGGAAGATGCACACGCTCAAGAACCCGAAAATATGAATATAATGAGTATGAAGTATCGATTATGGTATATTATTAGGTATGTGCTAAGTAAATGTTATTACCTTTCGTATGCTCGGTTTCAAGGGGAGAGAACTCTTCACTTCATACTAAAGTGCGTGCAATTTAGCACTGAAAAATACTTCACGTCGTGTGAATGGTTCAAAATTTAAAAAAGATAAATTATATTAACGTTTACGAATTAATTTCAGCAACAATGATTTTCGTTTCATAAAATAACCATCATAGCTATGAAATTAAAAAAGAAAATATCCACAGGCTCAGTAATAATTGCAGTGGAGGGATGTAAAATCTGATGCTTTCCCGACGAATATATTCGAAATATTGCCGGCCTCGGTGGCTGCGGGGTAACTTTCTCGCCTGCCAAGCAAGAGGTCGCGGGTTCGAGTCCCGCCTGGGTAGCTTTCCCCGGTCCAGGGCATGGTCGTTGTGTACGTTTACTTGTTACATTTGTTGAACACCCCGGTGTAAAATGGCCAATAAGAGCTGTATCCGGTGGTTTGAGAATAAAATAAAAATAAAATAAAAATAAAAAATAAAATAAAAAAGGCTATTAGCGCTTCCAGTTGGGAGCTTTCTGTCAGAATGGAGGAAGACCACCCGGATGGAAGCCCGAAAAGTCTTTTTCGGACAGTGGAGAGATATTTGGAGCAGCTTTAAAATAGTAATTGAAATGGACTCTTGCTATCATGTCTTCCAGACGGACACAGATTATAAGTAAATCGTTTTCGTGAAGGGAGACTTCCGTTTGATTTGAATTAAAAATTAAAAATACTAAGCTCGTTATTCCTTTCATGTAAAAAGGAAACCTAAGTGTTCACATTTTGTGAAAATGCAATTACATGGAATTTATGCCGTACATATTGTTTAACTCTTTTCCCCGTATCAATAAGAAAAGCTATCTTGCTATACTTTTTTTTTGTTATTTTGCTTACTTCAAATTTCCAGACCTTTTTGTGTATGGAAATTTGAAGTAAAATTACATACTGAACTATAGATTCATGGACATTTATGAGAAGCTAAACATTTTATCATGCGTCTAAATGCATACATTATTTGGCTTGTTTTTGTTTTGTTACGAGCTGTAACAGATTTATCAAAAGTTTTTAAGTCATAATAAGGAAATGAAATATGGTTGGAAGTGTATTAATTTAAATGTAAACAGTATAAATGTATTTATGAAAAGTAATATTTTCCTTTTCATCGTTCCGTAAACTGTAAAGAATTAAATGTGTGTCACTAAAATTTGGATGCCGCTGTAAATCATAATTTCACTCGCCACAACTCCCAATAACATTCTCGCTATACCGCCTATTCCATTAATTCAATCCTTCCTCAACGGTCTTGCGCCCATTTTAATCTGTTATAATCCTCTCTTACTGTAGCAATTCTCGCACTCATCTATCCGGGTTGTATTTGAGCATAACGCTTACATGTGTATGCTTTTGAAGGCCCTCATTACCGTTCGGATAATTCCATAACCGGTGGAAAGACGGACAGGGAGGCCTTTGGCCGGGGATTCAAAATCTGCCCCGGAAGGGGTGGAGCTTACCCCTTGCCTGTACACCCCCAAGCCGTGTGTTATTATCTTGGCTTTCGGGCCCTCCGCAAACGGCGCGGAGAAAGGCGGATCTCTCCTTCCGCTCCACCCAATTTCGCGAATTTCAACTGCCGCATGCCGTACACGCATACGCGTAGTGAGCCATCTCCCTTGCCTTCCCTTATCCAACCGACGGCGACGTTCTATTGTCTGGAGGGTCGTGTTTATGCCGATAATACCATAGACCTTGAATATAGCTATATTCAAGGTCTATGGATAATACCTCCTATGTAGAGATTCGCGTCTGGGATCTAATTTCGTAATTCGCAGAATTTTCCAAAAGTGCCATGGCCCGAAACGACACGTTTCTCATTGTGACGTCATGGACCCGGGTGTAAAATCCGCTTTGATGTTGTTGATGCGTAACTAACCGCGTTATAAATGGCGGGATCAAAATTCTTCCTTCTTATCTGCATGCGCCTTACCGGGATTTTAGAATTTCTTTTTAGATATCTTTACCGTTTTAGGCTTGATTCCTTCGTTACATTTAAGTGCTTATCTTGAGGTTTTGTAGAAGAGATTTAACAATAATAGGAAAATTTTATATTGAAAGTTCTAAGTTTTGGTTAGAATGCACGATTATAATGATAAGGGGTGATAATTATAATCTTTTAGCCTAAAATGAAGCTATATTTTATGGTAAATATAGAATAATATATATAGTATAGAAGTATAATTATAAATTTCGATAAGTAGCCACTGTTCATGGGGATGAAGGCAAGCTCTGTTTTATGAATAGATATGCTGTAAAAAATCACCTAGGACCAGAGATTAGCTTATATAATATATTGGATTCATACATGGTTTTAAAGTATTTTAAGCCTCTTAAATTTAATTTAGATGCGCCTGTGGCAATTGCATTGCAACGATATCATCAATGGAAAACTATAGTTTTTGTGAATGCCAAATGCAACTCTCTTCACCCAAAAGATAAATACCTACGGTTCAGATGAAACAATGAAATGAGAAATGGGTCGGTTGGAGAGATATGTGAAAGGAAAATCGTTTTCCGTCCCCATTGAACGGAGATTATTTTTACTGCCAGCTCGAATGCATTACTCGCAATTGTGTACACATGTGTGAATGCATGCAATCTTCCGCATTTGGCCACGTTGTTCGCTTGTTTGCATATCTGTCTGTCTCTCTCCCTATTTATGACTCCCTTCGCCACCTTGCTATCCCCACTCAACGCCTCTCACATTCTTCTTATCGCCGCTGCCTGCCTGCGTATTGATCAAATGTATTGCCCCGCGGCAGTGCGCGCCGCGATTTTGTTTTGTTCCGGCCTTCGGCGTCGCGCGTGGAGGATGAGGTCTGGGCATTGTCAACGGCGTCGGCCGATAGCAAATCGACAATACCCCGCGGGGCCTCCGTGGAAAGATAGCTAATGCTGATGGATGGTGGCTCCCGGGGGGACTCAAATAATTGTCCTGGGACAACAAAAGTGTTTCCGGAGCTATCTTATTGTCATATCTCTCTCCCTCCTGATCCCTCAGTCCCTTCCTACTCGTCCAATTGAGACCCATTCCACCTTCCCATTACTTGCTTCCTACAGGAGCTGGCTACACTCGAAACGTTGATTCCCTTGGGGTGACCTCAGACTTCCACTGGCTACTTAGGCTGTGCTTTAATTCAGCGCGAACAGTTTGTGTAATGTGCTTTCCTCCGGGAAAAAATGGAGGTAAGATACCCTCAGCGATCCAAGTTTCACGAAGTAATAAGTTTGACTAGGGTTGTTAACATGATGTCATTCATTATCTTCATAAATTTTCATTTTCTAGTGTCTTGGAGTGTATATCTTTAAAAATAGAATGAAAATTTTTTTCAAACTTTTCGATATATTCAAATACCTTCATCAGGGTAATAATGATAATAATGAGGGCTTTATTCCAATGAATATGATTTTTTTTATTTTTCGTCGATCAATGAAATAATCTTATTGATAGTTTGCAATGAACATGATTTGTTCACTGATGCATTTCCATGAATGAACAAATCAAAATCATTGCAAAAATACCTGATTAAGGTAAAAAAATGTACCGAAAAGTGGTAAAAAAAATTGCATTTAATCCTTTAAGACCTCCACCCTAAGATAATAATCACCGTTAAAAATTGGGGTGAAGAGAAATAATAAAACTGAATTTTCCTTGCTATTCCTCACGACTGTAAATATTATATGAATAATACTGAGAGACAATGCATCACTAATCACATAACATCAATATTAATCATATAAATCCACATATTAATCATATTACTCCACACCGCGCTGCAAATATTCTTGATAATCTACAATAATGCGCCCGAAATTCCAACAAAAATCAAGCTGCAACGAGACTGACTGATATATCTTACATCCCTTGTACCCTTGGTTTGTACACATGCGAAAATTTGCGACCCTCATGTCTGAAATCGATCTTGTGCATTTCTCTTACTTTCGAAGTTGGATGGTAACTTTTTCGGCAGCCTGAGTAAAACGATTCTTTATCCGTGGGAATAGGGCTACGTTCTGAAGTCCTAGGCTTTGAATTAATTTTAAGCTTTGCGACCTTCATCTCTGGATATCATGTGCATCTATTATTATTATAAAAATCCAGATGTAATGTTTAGATGGCCATGGAAAATCAATTATATCACTGGGAAAAGAAAGTGGACTAATGTTCGTTGAATTTATGGGTCCAGTTCCTATGGAAAATTTAAATGGCGTTAGGAGGATTGAGAATGTACATACAGCAAGACCAATGGATTTCTGCCAATTCCGCAAAATTTTGATTTAAACTTTGATTTTTCAGTGATAGTAATGATACTTTTCCCTTAGATTACACCTTTTAAATATTCTGAATTTAGCTATTTACTGTTGGTTGACACGAAGTATATACTGAAATTGCTGATATGAGCGTACTGGTTTACGTCATGGGTAGGCTGTTGCCCTTATCTTCTTGCTCTTGGTATTTGTCTGAGTGGGGCTGTTATTAGCGGGATTTGCTAAATGGACCAGAACATTTCTAATTCTTGACTTATGACTTATTATTCTTGCTAACCTCGTGCTTGCAAGGTGATTGGGCGAATTCATGTCGAGGACGGTGATTTTTTTAACAGAAATTGTGCTCTTCTTAATTATGCGGGAGATACATCATAAGTAGTGATATATAAAAATAGCATATGCAATGAATGCGATATTGATGCAATACACGTGAATAAATGCGACTTAGGTGCGATGACTGGACATTTATGATATATCAATCGCAAGTTTGCATTTTCGATTGCAAAATTCGTGTTTTTAAAGATGGGCCCGCCCCTTCCTACGCCAGTGGACGTTAGGCCTTACTACTTCATAGATAGTTACTTGTATTTTCATCGACAGCTACTAGAGCGGTTGAGAGAGAACCGTGGTAGATTCTGCGATTTTAAGCAAATATATCTTACCATCTGCCAAGAAAAACTGAGTTTGGTACATCTGCACTCCACACAATATGAACACCAGTTATCATCGTGGATGCAGAGAGATTTTTCAGCCAGTACAATCTAGTTGTAAATGACAGACGCAACCCGTTGAAGGAAGAAAGTGTTGAAACTTGTTCAATGTTGATGAACAACTAATGTAAATGTAGTATATTGGACGTTCAACTAGTGTAAATGATATTCAGGCTACTAATATCATTTTAATTACTTACTTTATATCGTATTCCTTAATTTATTATTGCTATACCCCATAATTATTTAAACTATTCCGTATTATTTCAAATAAATGTGTCTCATCGCACTTTGTCATCAATTATTGGTGATGCACTATGAAAATAAAGAAAAAAATAGGTGCTACAAAATGCTATAAACTGTAATTGAAAATGCTATAAAATTTGAATGAAAGTGCTATTTTCACGTATCTCTAACCATAAGGTTGTCTTTGGTTGCTCCATAATGTTTCTGAACTCAATACAGAGGCCACTAATAGTGTAAATCAAGGATTTGTTACCTTTTTATTGCTGGATATCCCTTAGAATATTCATCATAATTAGGTGTAATAACACTCGGGAGTCTTGAGGGTATGAATTGCTGGGCAAATTGGATGGGTATGCCAGTATTGAAAAGTTACTAGAAAATCTAGTTTTGAGACTAAATTAGGTTGAAAAGAGGTGCGTTAAATATATTGTAAATGTATTTATTTTGACAGTTTAGAGTTAACACTTAAACATTTTTTTAAATAATCTAACAGATTTTAGTTATCTTTGGCGGTAAAAATAGCTTATTCTGTATAGCTTAGTATATTTTCGAAAAACTCTGGTTAAAATTTCTCTGACAATATCGAAAGCTACTTGGAAATTTTCGTAGCCTGCTAATTAAGAGTACTATATATAATTGTTTAGGTAGTGTTATGTTATTGTACAGAGCTCTTGAGTCGTAAGGGCCCGAGTTCAAATTAGGGTGAAGACTTTGGACACTTGGACTTTGGACTTGAAGCAAAAATCATCAAAATTGCGTGGTGGTTCAGGGAAAGGAGGGAACCCCTTTCGCTTGGATGGGTGAAATTCACATGCCTGGAGCTTATTCCGGGATAACTCTACCTTCGCGTATCGATACCAATTTCCGCTTTGAGTCATTGAGGGAGTAATAAAATTATCCAATTTAATTACATAGTTAATAAAAATTTCTGTAACTAATCTTAGCTAAATCAATAAGAAGTAACAATTACATCAATTATACCCAGGTATTTAGCTCTGGAGTAAGATACAATGCGCTGGCTGGCATCGAAAGTTTATGATAAAATGTCGGTGGTATTTAAAAAGAGCTCAATTAAGATTTTAAGACTCAAAGAAACGAGTTGAAGCACGATGAGTACAAGAAGTATTTGTAAATAGCCAGCCGTAAGAACAAAGCTTACATTCAGAATATTATTCACATCTCGGCAGAATATCCGCGAGAAATATAAAGCGGCCTCTTTTGTTCCACTGGTCGTTTAACTTGCGAGCATGCCCCATTAAAACTCGCCAATTTTCTTATCACACGAAAAGGGCTCTTCTGAGAGAACCTTACTCCGCTCCGAACTGAGGGAGGAAAATAACTTTCCCGTTCACCTTGGAAAAACTTGAGGGATGAAACCTGAAGATAAAAAGGCACAGCATGTCCCACAAGGCAGTACGCTGAGTTCATGGCACTTAGTCTCCACTCCCTGAGTTTTATATGTCCCATGTGACGTCTGCTTAAGAAGGCAAGTCACTCCCGTTCACTTTTTTCGTGGAGAATCACTTGTATAACACTTACGCTATCATCTTGAAATCCATGGTAAACGGACGAACGGACAGTTTTTTTGTATTTGTCCGTTTCTCAGCTATAAAAGGTTTCACCTTTTTATTTCGTAATATACTTTTTTTATATTCATAAAGGAGGAAAATATTTTGAAGGTATCACTATGTATCTCAAAATAATCAACATGGTAATTTACGTTTTAAACCTGTGCTTTGCCGGTAAAGAAGACGAAATACTGAGAGGTAAAGGTGAGTGATGAGTCATCTTAAATCTATTTAATATAAATTCCGTCACCCCATTCCCTGCCCAAGCCAAATTACGAACGCCAACGTAATACGTTAGATGAGATAATAAAAATAAAATTAGAGATCTATACTGTATAACGGATTCATGGATTTATAACGTTGATTTTTTCCAAATGAGACTATAACGGTAGCGTTAGGACTTAGCCATAGGTTTATTGACTATTAGTGTAGCTTAGTATATTCCTAAATGCATGATTGCTCCTGAATTTACGTATAAATTCTAACAGCAAATTTTGTATGTTCTAGCTTCAAAGGTAGATTGCCTTTATGAGTAGGATAGATCGTATCCAATCCAATAGCGTAGGAGTCATACACAGCGTACATGTCGCGTATTGTAGGTTTGTGGACGTAAATTTTAATTCTCTGGAGCAAGTTGGTGATGGTTCACCCCTGCCAAACACCTCTGTAGGAGGCTTGCAGAGTAATTGTAGATGTAAACGAAAGGAGTTACCTAAGTATCCGCTGGACTTTTCATAAACTAATGAAAGGTGAAATAAGTATTAAGTACTAAAACAATATTCTTCTAAATATTTTATGTGTTAAAAAAACGCTTTTGATACAGAAATTATTTTTTGACGTGAGTTAAAAAATAGAATATAGGTGTTTTCAAAGGGGTTTTCAAAGTTTTTTTTTCAGAGTTTTGCAGAGGTATCTTGTTGTTATTTTCGTCGGACGACGTAAAGGAGTAAATCCTTAAACTCCAGGAATATAATTGAGATTCCTTACTGGAATTTAACATTTTGGGAGTAAATTTTAATCCTCTGATGCATGCAGGTGGCATTCAGGTATGTTTTTAGGCCAAACATCGCAAGGCCCCGAAATCTCCAGTTAACACCCCCATTTCAAAATCCTGCCTACACCACTGAATTGGGCCTCATCTACGCAGTCCCCTTGTATCATGCCCTGGATGGAGGCACCCGGGGCGGGACTCGTACCCGAGACCTCTTGTTTGGGAGGCTAAGACTTTACCCCGCCGCCATCGAGACCGGCAATCTTTACCCCCCTTATACCCTTAGGGGACTTTCCATTCCCATCTCCCCTTCTCTTCCTTTTACCCTACCCACTACATTCCATTAGCCATCGACCGTCCCTCCTCTCCATTTTCCTCGTTCTTGCATTCATTACGCGCCATCACACACCTCGACGCCCCTTCACTTCCACGCCTCTCTTTCGCTTCCTTCCCTTCACCGCCCTTCAAAGCTCCTTCACTCATTCTCTCGCCTTCATCCAGCCCTCCCTCCTTCCCCACATTTCCCCGAACCCTTCAACCCTTTCCCGCCCACACCTTTTCTTCGCGCCTATTCCCTGCTGGAACTCCTTTCACAGCACTTATTAAGTGCTCCCCCTTAACTTCCTTCCTTCCACCCTACTTCTTCCTCATCATTGACACTCGTGGTTTTATTTCTTGCGCTCCAGTTCTCCCATTGCTCCCAAGAACTTCTCTCAGTCGTGTAGCTATGAATTTTTCCATTTATGCGAATGAGTAATAAGGTAATTTAAGTGTATTACTAGGCCGAGCCGCGGTGAAAATTTTACGGAACCACCCGCAATGCCAATATTGTGCGAATATTCCGCATATTAATAATTATTCGCCTTTACCGGATTGCGAACCCGCATCCCCCGATTTCCGGTGGAGTTCTTAGCCAAGTGGCTAAACTTAAACTGGCTGAAGCACTCGACCGCAAGTCGTAAAAATCCGGGTCCGAATCCCAGTCAAGCCGAATAATTTTTCCCGTGGAATTTTCTCACGGAAAATAAGATAATTTCGGTGCTTTAGTTGATCAAAAAATAGAGTAAATAGCGGTAAGCAGAATGTGAGGGGCCCGGCATTTTATGCAGACCCAGGAGCCACTTTTTATGCCCAAAAAATATCCCTGAATACCACGTGGGAGTATCCGAAAAAAACAACCGACAGAATTACTATTATTTAAAAAGGTAACAATGAGATAAATCAATGGTAATATTACACAAATTCTCGGTCTTCTGGAGGTTTAATATATCATAATAACTTATTCATCAATTATTTTTGACGACGTTTCACTCACATGATTGAACTTTTCAGGGTTTGTTTTCCGTTCAGATTTCCAAATGAAAATGACCATATTAGGAGAGCTGCTGGGTCTTCAAATGAACCGTTCAATGAGTCAGAGTCATCTATTGGCTGTGGAAACAGCAATGACACGACGGAAATGAACCGTTCCCCGTGAAAGTGAACCCTTAAGTGAGCCGCAACTCGCATGCCATAGGCGGTCACTTTTTGAACTTCCAAACAGTGCCCTTATTTAGATAAATCTGTGACGTCATCCAAGCCCAGGTTTTGGCAATAACACGTCATATCCCCACAGAGTTTAGAGAAACCTTTTAATGTTATTTGGAGAAGGTTGAACTTTAGAGGCTATTCGTGAGAGCAAAGAGCGAATCTTTCGATAGGAATCTCTGTCAGACCGTTGACTGAAAAATAGACCCAACCCATTGTGAAAAATCAAGAGCAGTGTATTTTCAGACGAAGTTGGCAATGTCTTACGAAAGCCAACATACTACGGTAGATCAGATCATACAAATAAAATGAGAGGAATAGACAATAGAATCGATGGATTCAGAATGTCGTATTTTCCACGACCATTGAGAGACTATAACGGCAGCTTTAGAGCTTAAAAATAGATTAGTTAACTTATAGTACAGCAGATTTGTATTACTCATGAGTGGCTGACAAGCTTTGCCTTTTCATGAATGTACGAGTGCATTTTGTTAGTATGCGTAACGTTTTTTGGACCGTGTGGTGTTCATGTGGGAATCCTACTGCATGCTGATGATTGATCACCCCTCGCCAAACACCCTAGAGGAGGCTCGTAGGATATTGTGTGGATGTAAATTCAATAAGCTACAAGGTCGTGATGCATGCGTGAGACACATTTGCCTGTAATCCGAGCGTTGAGGCATTTTTTTTAGAAAGAGCCTGTTAGGCAAAAACCACCGTTACCCCAGAGAAACGGCTTGTCTGGCCCAAGCAGGAAACGTGAGCTTTCACACGTCTACGGGCTTTGTAAGTGCTGGGATATATCCTAGTCTCCCTGTGTTCACGGAATAATTGAAAGTTATTGAATGGGGTGGAATTTGATATCGACGCCGTGGCGCAGGCGATGGCGGGTCTGCGCTAGCATTCATGGTGTCATGATTTAGGAGGCTACTCGTTCTCATTGGGTTTTCTCATTTGCTGCAGGATGATAAGCCATCTTATCGGTGTCTGGATCTGGGAATCGCTTTCAAAATTTATAAAATAAGATGGGTCTGCTCTACCTACTTATAAGGCGGGTAACGCGGGAGGACTATAAACTAGAGTTGTTTTGTTATTTCCTTGTCAGCAATGAAAAATAACAAACTTTTTATTTATCCACCAATTTATTTTCGTGTTACTACCTCTTGGTACCACGAAAAAAATTGGTGGATAAGTACCAAGTTTGTTCTTTTTAATTGTTGAAATGAACTTACGCAAAGTTGAGCCTGAGACTATAGAGATTATTATTTCCTTATGTTTAAGCGCATTTTGGCGCCTTTTCCTGATTAAAAACAAGTACTCAGCTTCGTTTTTTCATTATCCTCTTTGAAATAATTTCATTAAACCATGTTCACAAGGTTCCTTTCAGTGTTGGTAATCATCAACATTCTAAAACTTAAACTTTAAGTTATTAAACTTAATCCTAGCTCTTGGTTTGCAGTTATGCAAAGTACCACAGTGTCAAATGTCAAACCATTCGTAGTAATACGTGGAATATATAGTAGTGTTTTTATGATTGGTCTTCTAATGCATGGGGTATTTACTGAATCAATAATTTATTCCATAGGTGTTAAAAAATAGCATATATTTTTATATAATAAGTGAGTCATTTTTATTGAGCTTATTTCGTATCATCGTCATTTTTAATGGGCTAATTTCGTATTTTCGTCACTTTAAACGACTAAAAGTAGTATCAATATCTACTTTATCTTGCGACTTGTTCAAAAACTTTCAGCCTTGAAGTCTTTATGATATCATTCTGAATTTCAGGAATACATGCTACATACCATCGCTAGTGAAAATTTATTTCCATTCTAGTTGGGAATGTCGGGAAAATTTCATGGCTGATTTTTGGGGTCACTTGTTGCCATTTTTTTCGGATTAATATCATAGAAATCATTACGATTCTAGTTTCAGGCGAGCAAGGGCGTTTATGTATCCTTGAGATTCAGGCCGAGGAAGATTACATGAATGAAGCGGTACCGTTTGTGACCCTCCGGAATGTACTTACGTCTATTGCAACGGCATCAATTATGCGCCCTTCGTTACCCTCCAATGGCCGTGGCGAGTTTCTCTGTTCCAAGTATAGGATGGACAGAGTCTGGGTCCGTCCCTTCTATCTCTAACCCAGCTCTGAAGTTCACTCTTCCCGATGCGGTAAGAATTTGCATGGTAAATGAGTTGGCAAGACCTCTGCTCAGTCGCCAATAATCAAAAGCTATGCTCAAGGGCCCTGCTTCGTATTTCGCAAGACGTTACATAATCTGCTTTCCCGTCTTGCTTTGCTCTTAAGCCTGGAAAACTTAGCAGAATCCCCTCTTTTCCTCCATTGAAGCCATGCAAGTGGCGTATATACATAACTAGTTTTTAAAACATAGATATATAGAAAAAGAGATGCAAACATTTTTCCAGACGTTTCAGTGGGATGACCCTCTATTCTCAATGAGAAAGTATGGACAGTTGTTGTTGTCTCTTGACACTGTCTTCAGCGTTGGGTTGGTTGGCGGAGGTGAGGGGGGAAAAGGGGAAGCGTTGGCTGGTTTGCCTTAGCGAGCGATATCAGATCGGGTGGTTTTAACGCTTTTTACACCCAGATGTGTGCCAATTAGCTAGTTCTCACCGCAATGTTGGTGGCATTTTCGGGAAGTATTTGTACTGGGGTAAGGGAAAAGGACTGGTCGAAAGTACTATTGTGGGAGGCAGTGTGTTGGGGAATAGAATCATCAAATAGGGGGACTTCGTGGAGAGGCGGCGATTATTCATCCGGATGGATACTGGCGTGGTGCATTTTCTAATATAATATCCAGGGCAGACACTACAGGATTAACAAGCTATAAAATATGTAAAAGAAAAGAAATACGTCGCTATGAAAACGCTAGGAATGGAGAGCTGCGTCAAACCAATCTTAGGATTGATGTCTAATGTTGATGATGTTGAGATGCTACAAGGGGATCGGGTTGGTGTGGTGGCTAGAGTGTTGGGTTTCCACCCCGTGAGCTCGGTTTCAAATCTCGGAGGTGGAAGAGAATTTCCAGAGACTGTCCGATCCCTGCTTGAATGCTGTATGGAGGACATTTCAAGCGCAACACTCCGTCCGTCGGATGGGACGTTAAGCCGTGGTCCCCTTGGCGCCTTTCGTAAAGAGTAGGCTAATGCCGACGCCGGATTTCTCTCCACCCTTTCTTCCATGCCCTTCCCTCAGACATAAGCTGTCGGTCGCCTCCTCGAAATACCATAGCATGAGATGCTACAGAACAATCGGTGGACAGCATTTAGGGATGTGCTGTGGGAAGAAGAGGAAAATGACTGGTGATGAGGTGGAGCGAAACAAGAAGCAGCATTTGCATCTTGGGAGGATGCATGGTGAGGAGGGAGAAGAATCATAAGTATAAACCATAATACATCCAGTCTCCTCACTTCCTGCCCTTCTCTCAAATACAGAAAGACGCATCGGGATAGTGTGGTGATTTTAATGTTAACTTCCCACCCCTGCAGGTTAAGAGAAGCAGGTAAAGCAAGACGGCACTTCGGGTTTGAAGAGACTTGATACGAAAGGTGTTCACATTCTGGATTTTCAGTGTTTGAATTTAATTTGTTCCTTATCACATATATCTCTCAAAAAATAATTAAAAAAAACTCGGTGGATGAGTATTTTAGCAATTTTTTAAATGTTTTTTATTTTGGAGTAAATTCGGAAAAGATGTTACATGATGCACTTAAAAATGAAAATGACCATATGATTTGCAGGTGACCTAAAACTTTTATCTAAGGATAAGTTATGCTTTTGATATTGCATCCCAACACAACTTTTGCATATGAGTCTAAATTATTACAGAAATATTTATTTAAACCCATACCTCCTTTCATTGTCCACTTAAACTCTAGAAACTGCACCTAAACCGATAATTCAAACGCACTGCTGATAGGGTTAGTGACATGGGAATGAAGGGTATTGAAACCACAGTAATTTCTGTAATTGTAGTGTATTAAAAAATTAAATTATTTAATTAATTGCCGCCGAAATTGTCCTCTAGGGTCCGTTTCACATGGGCGCAGACGGTGCACACTACGCGCACGGGGCGCGGAGAGCGGTCGCCACTGCTCGCGCGTAGGCGCGGACGAAATCCGTCTGCGTCCGGCGTAATATCAGCTGGTGCAGCTAGCCAAGGTAAAAGAACGTCATACTGCCAAGTGAAATGTAAGCAAATGGGTAGTTTTCTTCAACAAAGATAACGAAAGGCATTGATTGCGATTCGTTACCCACCATTAGTTTATTCATAACATACAAATTATTTGGTTTTTGAAATCCCAGTCTAGACGCATGTTAACAGTCAATTTTAACCGCATTTTGAAAAGCAGATTGGCGCCCATGCGATGCCTCTCCACGTGACGTCACATGAACCTAGATGCTATACGAGTAGATAAGAGTTTTATATCGTCTGAGATTACTAATGCATGAATGAGGCACAGAGCTCAGGGAAACATCTCTTAATAATCACACATTAAAATTACCTAAGTTCGGAAAGTTTCCTTCGTTTGATACGGTATTAATAATCCTTATTTAAGCCAAGCGCTACTTGCTAGCAGGGTACTCTGCTACCTGCTAGCAGCCTGCATCGCTGCGGCGCATATATCCTTGCCCCAAGGTCACCTCACCCGGCGACAGCTGGAACCAGAATGACGTCACACGGGCTTTTCCCATCATTCATACTTAGCCGTCGCGTTTTCGCGCGCTTGAAAATGTTCACTTTCCATTTAATCGCGAAAAATAGATATCGTCATTTAAAAATCTAAAAGCGTGAAATGCGTGCTCCAATAGTAATATTCTTTCGATTTAGGCAATAAGAAAATAATAGGAAACCACCCTATTGATGTATGCCAGGTTAGAAAAACGGAGGAAAAGTGCCCTTAAAAGGAGGTGTAGGGTGCACCCTATCGTGGCACAAAGGAAATTAAAATCACCTTTCGTGACCACATTTACTGAGATTCGTTCTGATGAATATAAGCCATTCAATTATTTTCGCATGTCCACTCCCTTTCACTATGCATGGTGAAAAGACACACTCGTAGTGACAGCTCGCTCTATTTCTAATGACAAATCTGCTTGGTCCGTTTCAGCCGTCCGCGTTCATGTGTATGCACAATAATAATAATAATAATGTTGTTTATTTTCGTAGGCACTGGGGCCCATGAGAAAATAAAAGTACAGCTTTCTACATTTCCAATTCTTGGTAGATAATTCTTTCCATTTCTTGGTAGATAAATAGAAGTAAAAAAGACAATAAATATAATTGCTGACACATGCAACCAGTGCAGATCGCCACGAGCATGAAAAAAAACAATACAATATAAAAAAAATAAAAAATAGTCGCACTTAGATATAACATACTATTTGCAAGAATTTAAGGTGACAATACCTTATGAAAATTCTGTCAAACAAACATTTTTTTAAAGAAACCATAACATTGGGACAACACTGTGATTTAGCACAATTCTAAATTTAGTTGACCATTTATTCACATATGTATCAATAAAAATAATAATAAAAATAATAAAAAGAATTTGGCTAAACAGGAATATAAACAAAAGAAATTCAACTTGAGGTTAAGGAGGCATTCTTCAGAAACCCATATGTGCTATGTTTAAACCTACTGATATTTGTACTGCTTCTTATTTGGGCTGGGAGAGAGTTCCATATTCGTGAGGCGGTTACTATGAATGAAATCCGGTCTCTGTGGCCCGTACGCGCCCGGATGATCCGAGGGGCGTAGGGGCCACGCGGATGGCTCCTCAGCGTGCGGACGGTCCACACTCAAGTGTAAGGCTTCCAATAACGTCTATGGAACCTTGTCCGCGTCCATGCGATACGGTCCTATGCTGCCATGTAGTAGGAACAATCAATAATCGCTTAATAAGATATTTCATCGTGGAATTTGATGTACCAATTAATTCTTCCAGAAAAAGGTACTCTCCCTCACTGATCAAATTACTAGTGAAGTATACGTTAACGATCTTAGGTCTTGGAAGATTATATACAGCCACCAAAGATCCTGTATTCATTCAAATTTCCGAAAGGGTTTTTCCCATACATAGAAAATTCTTTCAAATAAAAATCCTTCCAAATTGAAATCTTTTGAAACAAATTAGTTGTTGCTGTAAATATCTTTACGCTCTCTTTTGAAATAAGGAGTGCACAATGTCAAACTCGGTGAAGAGGATTCATTTACATTGTGGGTTGATAGCTCTCTCTATTACCATAAAAAGTAGATTGATAGGTGAAGTTTCAGAAGTCGATTAGAAATCACTCAGATTCTCGTCTCAGTAATCACATCGAAAGATGGGTCACGTCAAGGATTCTTTTGCTTTCGATATGATACACCGAATTCATTTTATCGATTTCATGCTTTCAAGTCTCGTTAGCCTTGGGCGACGGTTGGGAATGAACAATGTCCTTAGAGAGGCAGTAATGGGTTCGATCTTTTAAGGGACTCTCCCCAAATATCTTCCTAATGTAATCTCCTGGTTTTCATATTATTCGGATCCAGTGTCTTGACAAATTCACCGCGGTGAAAGCCAATTCAAGGGAATGAGGCAAGGCTAAAGGGTACCCAAATGATGGCATTAAAACATGTCGTTACTTGTTGTTTCTCCTTCCTGTTTTTCTTGCACACTTTTCATGATTTTTCTTTCGTCCTTTAATATCTCTCACTTTTTTCCTTCTTCTCTCATCTCCCTTTCTAATACCCACTTTCCCCGCTGGAATATCTCCCATCTACTTTCCCCCGTAATCCTATTTCCTCCAACCTTCCTTCCCCCGCGCTTGCAAATTCCATCCGCTCTTATCACTCGTTTTATTTTTTCATCTTTTTAAAAAAGTAATTGGCTCTCATTACCCATCACCTGCAAATAACGTCACCGCCATCTCCGTCTTTTTTCCCATCGTGCTCTTCTGCTGTGCTTCACCCCTTCTTTTAACCTCCTCTCTTTCCTTCCACTCTTCCTCACACTCCCTTTTATTTTCACGAGCTTTTTCTTGGCTCTCTTCGTCTGTTTGCCAGTTTCATTGATGGAATCTTGTAGTTGATTTTTAACGCACTTCCCTTTCTAGGATCGGATTTTAATATTGCACTGTTTCTCGCTTCTGATGACAAAAGAAAATTCATGTATTTGAAATTTAGTTTCATTTCATCCAAATTAATTAAATAAATTTCATTATGGAAAAAAGTTTTAACTTTTCTCAATACTTAATAAGTTAATAGTCGGTAAGTTAAAAATTTACTTGCAGAATTTTTTAATAGCTCTGGCTTTATGGATTACATGATTCATCGCTAAAAAAAATCGCAGAAAAAAATTCTAATAAAAACAAGATAAAAATACGCTTCTACAAAAAATTGCATTGTTTTAGTTATGAAAATTTTCATGCCAATCATTACTCATGTTTCATAAAGTCTCTTCCACACATTTCTAAGAAACCTAATCAGTTGTTACGAAGGCTTCCGCGGTGCGATGATAATTAAGGCAGCATTTTCCGGCTTTCGCCGCGTTGTCGTTGTGATGTAAACAACAGGTTCTCCATCATCATCATTAGAGAGGTGTGTATGATTTTAGGTTTTCCCGGCGCATCGGTTGCAGAAAAGCTTCTCGGGTTTTCCACCGGTTGATGTTTTACTTGTTTCCCGACGTTTCGAGCAGCGACTTGCTGATCATCCTCAGGGGATCTTCCAAATGCCGTTCTTCGAAATTTGTCCAGTATATATACACCCCATCCGTGGTCAGGTGTAACCTGATTGGTTCATGTGTGTTGCACAAGTTATTTCATCATGTTTCATACATCAGCGGTCCGAAAAGTGCTTGAATGCTTCAACTTGATGTTTATATAAATGTGGTGTGTAGCTTGATACGGAATGTAAGCTTTGAATGATGTCTCGATACCGGTTTTGATTATAAAAATAGGTGTATTTTACTTTCAAAGTGATTTGGTGCTTAAGCATCGTTCTCTGTTGGTGAAGGATAATCTGGTTATCCATGGGGTAAATATATCCACTATCGCCAACGTTTCGATCGCCAGGTCATGCATTGTGTTCACTATTGCGTTCCGTGTAGAAGACGGACAACGACCATGCAGTAATGAAGACATAGAAAACCCCTCTTTTGAATCATTGACAACTAGAGACGAATATTCCGTTAGGGAGTACCTATCGTTGTTAGACCATCACTGTATTACAAGCATTGGTCAAATTTAAAATAAGTTCTCATCTTGACCTTCAGCTCTGCAATTATCGTACTTGTGGCAGAGAATGCGTGTCTTAAAAATCAAACGACGCAGCCTAACAATTATTGCCTATAAAATTTTTCTCATTGATGCGTCATAACTAAGCTCTATTTTATTATATTCTCAGACCAGAAGGATATAAGGAAAATTTAAAGAATAGGCATGTTATAGGGTATACTTGCGATTTTCCGTGCCCTTTCTAAAAACAATTCCGTAATCTTGAAGTAAAGTCTCAGTTTTTCTAGGATAATAATATGCAGCTAGTATTTATGAGTCCTCTACCAGGTGAAATATTATTCACTAGTCAGTTTATAGGAGTTTCGTGTATACTATGCCCTTTAGATATTTCCTTCAAAGTTGGCGATTATTTTCTTTACATTCATTTTTAACTCTTGAATTGTATTGATGCTTATAAGCGATTTTTCTCTGTGATTTGCGTGTATGTTTAAATGCCCTTGTTAATTTAAAAAAATCATCGTTCTCTTTAGTAGGCATCAAAGTTGTACGTATTGTACACATACGAACGTATTGTACACATATTATATGTAAAATGAATTTCGACAGTTTTTCTCTGTGAGACAGCGAAAAACAATAATAGATATTCTACTCTTGCACATTTTAAAGAAAAACTCGAGTAGCCCTTGAAACCATTATGTTTAAACTGATAGGAAAAGGTCTCTTAAACTATTTTGGAACCGGTATTTAATTTATTAATTTCTGAGTCGTAAACTATAACCTTTTAGGTATGTAATGAAAGATTTGAAATGACTCTAGTGTTCTTTTTTAATTCATTGAATGAATCATTCTAGAAGATGAAGAACACCAATAGAAGGATTTTGACATCTTGCTCAATGCCAAAAAAGATTATAAAGGAACATTCTCAGGTCCCTGTTTTTTTCCGATGTTACCATTTGCTAACTTTTGGTCATGCAACACTGTTGCCTTACATTCACTCAGGTACTTGATTTTCAATTAATTGGAGTGGAAGTTCACTGAGAAAAATGGAAAAAATAAACAGTTTCCGTCTGCCGTAATTGGGCCCTTTTTTCCCTCCTCCTGATAAAGGGAGTCGTAGGTCGTTGGCCATCGTTTGCTACTCCAATGACCTCAGAGCCCTTATCGCGATTGCCAATTCGCGTTTTCCGGCATTAAGTAAAATCCCCTCGGTAGGGAGAGACCGCCGCAACTGGATAGCCCAACCGATGAGGCAGCTGTTCTCGTTGTCGAGTGGAGATAGCCGCTCTCCTTGTCTCTAGCGTCCCTAGCGCCTAGTGTCCTGCTCTCATTGAGATAGTGATCATTCGTGAATACTCGCTCCTTTCTCCTTTGCGTATCTATATTCGTCCGACTCCTATAAAATTTTATTTTTTTATCTTCGATTTTAATTTTTATATTTGTGAGGAGATAAGTTTAAAATAAATTTTATTTTCCGCTCACTTAAATTGGTAGAATAGTTCAGAGTTTGGAGGCAATGAGTTAAACTAAGATGCTTTATATAGTCTAGAATTCTGTTAACCGGGAACAAAGTACAATTTCATGCTAAAAACCCTGCAGTGCAATTGTATTTCTGTAGCAACAAAGTAGGCCATAAAAACAGTTTCTCTTATTTTATAGAAAGCTGTTCATGCAAATATCGCCTGAAGCGATTGGTTTCGAATATGAGGTGTCCATTCGCCATGCACGATCCATTACACTTTACCAATTATTTTCATGCCTAAAATATTTTATTTAAAACCACAGAATTTCACTGTTAGAGGAATTGTTGTTTTGCCATCATTTGAAAATTAATGTGTCCTTTTTTACTCTGGGTGGTTTTTCTTTTCTGGTTGCTGAGAATTCTGTCATAATTGACTGATTGATTTTTACTGTTGTATTGATACATCTTATATTGAAACGATGTTAATTAGTTTCTGAATTGGTGGGGTTAACCGTTGTGAAAATTGTGTATGGTTGATACCATTGAATTATCTCATTATTACCGTTGTATATAATGATGTTGTCTGTAGTACTTTTTCGGATACTACCCCGTAGTATTTATGGTTATTTGTGTCTAAAAAAATGTGACTTGTGGCCTTTAGGTCTGCATAAAAGTCGGGCCTATCAAATTCTGCTTTTCGATTTTTTATTAACTAATGCACCTAAACGCACCTTATTTCCATACCTTTCATATTTTTAATTATTATTTAATTTAATGAATTATTTATTAAATTTATATGAATTAATTATTTTATTTAATAATTATATCTAATAATTAATTATTGACGAAGAAGAGCTAAGAAGAGTGGGAGAAAAGAGAAGCCTCGTAAAAACCTTAAGCAGAAGACGGGACAACTAAGTTGGCCACATTTTGAGGCATGATGGCCTGATGAAGGACAAGTGAAAGGGAAGAAGGACAAGGGACGGCCCCGAATGAGTTACATAGGATAGATTATAAAGGATGTAAAAGAGAAGAAATACGTCGCTCTGAAAAGGTTAGCGGATAGGAGAGAGGAATGGAGAGCTGCGTCAAACCAATCTCAGGATTGTTGACTAATGATGATTCATATTTTTTGTATTGTATTTTAATAAATCATTGGGAAAAATCTAATGAAGTAGGCTATATCTGTAGGTTTACTTGTAAGAATGTAATTCTAAGACGGCACTCGTAGTTGCGACTTTTTTACCTTCGCTTATGCGCCATGTATTTCATCACAGTAATGCATTAATAATTAAATAAAGATGGATGGAAAGTTTCCCAAGGTACTTAAACGATTGTACGTCCAGTACTTAAAAGTAAAGCTTAAAAACAGTGACTCCCTTTGCAAGTGCTTCATTAAGATTACGAAACTGTTTACAAACTTCATGATTTAAAAATACTCTAGGCCATCTATATTATTTATGGTGAAAAAAAACTTCTTGATCATTGCTTTCACTAGATTTGGGACGTATTTTTCGTGAAGTGTCCTCGTGAAAACTCGAGGGACAAACTTTCAATTGCCTCACTCTATCTTTAAAGTATTTTATCCAATATCCTTGAAAAAGGTTTACGTTAGGCTCTCGTTATATATGTGTGTGGTGACATTTTGATTACAATGAGGATTTGAATACTCGATGTAGAGCTCTTCTTTTAACTCTGCGCTCTCTCCTGTTTGTTCCTTCATATACTTGTCTTTAGAATTTATTCTCAGCCCATAATCTGGATTTACGATAAACCTCCATAGTATTTTTTTAGTACTCCTTTTAATCATTTCATCTTATGTTTGAATGAAATCCAATTTTCCTGAGGTATATTTTTAACTGAGTTGAGAGTTCTGCGAAGAAGGAGGGATAATAGTGGCGTTTTTTTTAATTCTACGGCTAGAGTTATGTCGTATGGTAACCATTTCTTCTTTAATTTAGCAGCTCGTAATCTAGTGAAAATTGCTTCCCACGAAACAGCTATATTTGCACATGTAATAATGCAAATATGAGATATTTTCATCAGTTCTGTTTCTTGTAGATTCACCAAGCTTATAAATTGACATTCTTGCAACGGCACCTTATTTCGGATAAGTTTATTTATCTCTTCTCATTGACTAATTTTTCAATTTCTTTATTCTACTTTTTTGGAGTTGCTAGTTCATACCTTCATCACTTTATACCCTATCCTTTTGCATGCATTCAATGCTTGTCTCCAGTCTTGTTCACTCTTCTAGAAAGGGGTTGCGGTGATTCATGTCACGGCAATTTGTAAGTTACTTTAGTTTCGCATGGTAGAGCATGTTCACTTTTGTATTTGTTTTTTGCTATATTTGTTTTTTCAGAAATTAATTTTCATTACGTCTGGCAGTGTTTCATTCCAAAGTTGTTCGAAACTTTTTTTGGAGAGCAATTGTAAGTATATTTATTATGAATACCGCGTTGATTATAGGTTAAGCCCACCTAACAGCTGGACTTTCTTCTAACTGCGCTGAGTGGATATGCGGATTTCTCTCTGTACCTTGTCCATTTATTATCATATATTCCATCCATTCATAGAGAAAAGGTCCTTTACGATGTTCTCATATACTCATTCCTCATGCTCGGCCCCAATCTGGGCCACTCGCTGGACCCTTCTGTGGTGGATATGCGGAAAAACCGGGACTCTGGACGTCCCAACTCGCACGGTCTCGTCTGGAAAGCCCTGGCGCTGCTATTACTTTACCCTTCCTGTGACGGTGGCTTAAATACACGCGGAGACCCAACTATCTCAATTTCGTCCAAATTAAGCGCTGTCACTTCCTCCTCGTTCGTCTCTCCATCTCGGATTACCCTTCATCTCAATTTCTCCTTCTCTCTCCCGATCTGCCATTTCCTCCTTCTCTCCCGTCATCTCCCGTTCCCTGTCCGTATGAACCTCGCAAAATCATCCCTTAACCGCACCATCACATCCGTATTTTCAGCGCTCGGTCTCACCCTCCCTGCTGCTCCTTTTTTCCGGCGTCTCCCCCCGCTATTGCGCCGCATGCTAAATGAAATAGTAGGCAGGTACTCCAAATTAATGAGTGAAGAGTTGCCGGAAACTTTTGTCAAATATTTTAATTTCGCTTCACAACCGGTTTCAATAAATGTTCAATTATCTTACTGGTATAACCACTAGTATAAGATCCATTCAGTCTTTACATCCTTGATATTGCAAAGAGCCTTACTCACTGCAAATACATACTTTATGCTGATGAGATCCAAGTTTATTTTCATGCCTATCATGATGGATTGGGAGCCGCGATCTCCCTTGTCAATGAAGATGTTTCAGCAATCCATGCTTGGTCCCCTGAAAATTTTTTAGTTTTAAATTCCTCCAGAAAACAGGCATTCATTTTTGGTAACTCAAGAATCCTCGGAAGAATTGACTTTTCCCTTTCCTACCACATTGAAGTCGGGGGCGCCGATATTGGATTTAGTAACACTGCTAGAAACCGTGGTATTAATCTTACTTATAATATCTTGTGGAATCTTCTCATGGTTGGAATTTCTAATAAGGTCAATCAAAACTTATATCAGCTTAATATGCATAATTCCCTTATTCCAATTACTACTCGTAACAAGTTTTTTTCAACGCCTGTTCTCTCCTCACTTGATTACTTCGCCTTGGTCTATAATAAAGTTTGTTCTCCAACTCCATTGGAGTTAGAGAACAAACTTCAGTGACTCATAAATTCATATGTTAGATTTTTCCTTGACCTTCGTAAAGATTCACTGTTTAAACCAATATCAGAATCTGGTTTTAGAACCACTTGAACTGACCCTTCCCTCCTCCTAGATCCTACAAGTCGGACAAACACTTACATCAATTCTTTTCTCAGATCTAGTTGTAATCAATGAAATTCATTACCGTCATATATGAAAGTTTCCTCTATTCTATCCATTTTAAATAAAATATTTTTCATTAATTCCTCAGTGAGGACTTACGTCGGTAAGTTATAAATTTTTACGGTGTGCCTCATATGTTACCTGGAAGTGTTTTCTGATATTTCTCTTCCTCGATCACAACGTGTGCTCATATCGTCATTGGAAAGAAAATTTTCGTACTCAACAAATTCCAATCGTGTTGCAAACTAATCAGAATTGATCGTTCGGAATGACAACCGATCAGAATAATCACAAATATTGCCAAGCACATATATACTGTATATACCTCGCAAAATCACCCTTGAACATCACAATCAACTTTTTTCCTCCGGTAAGTATGACACTATTTGGAATAATGCCGATCAATTTTCATTAATAACGGCTGTTTCCGATTGGCGGCCATACGATTCAAATGTATTTTGTCTGAAACGTTTCTCCCCAATGACTCATTACGAGTGCTCCATCGGAAAGAAAATTTTCCTGCACAACAAATTCCCATCGCGGTGCAAACCAATCAATCAACCGATCGAAATAATAGCGAACGGTATCAAGCACATGTGCACCGTATTTACGTCGCTCAATCACCTTTCTACAACACCATCAACTTCTTTCCTCCGGTATGTTCGACACTATTTGGAATAATTCCGATCGGTTTTCATTCCGAACGGTCGATTGCGATTGGTTACCATGCGAACGAAATTTGTTGTTGGAATTAAGGAAATAAAACTTTGTAAGGTTCACTGATTGTTTAATTAAGGGCACGACCCGGGTTTCGTAACTTAGTTACATCGTCAGGTAAGTTACGAAACCCGGGTCGTGCCCTTAATTAAACAATCAGTGAACCTTACAAAGTTTTATTTCCTTAATTCCAATATGGAGAGGTTTCACAAAGTAAAGCCTGAAGTTATTAGTGAAATTTGTTGTGTTTGAAACTTTTAACCCCGAAGACTCAATACAAGGGCTCATGACGTCATCGAAAAGAAAATTTTCATGCACAACAAATTCCGATCGCGCTGCAAACCAATCAGAATCCGATAGGAATGATGTATTTTGAATAATTCAAATCGGTTTTTATAGATCATTCCGAACGGTTGATTCCGATCGGTTGCCATGCGATCGAACTTTGTCGCGTTTGAAACTTTTACCCAGACGCCTCAATGTGAGTGCAGATTTCTCCATCGGAAATAAAATTTTCATACTCAACAAATTCCAATCGTGTTGCAAACCTATCAGAATCAATCGTTAGGAATGACAACCGATCGGAATAATCACCAACAATGTCAAGCACATGAATACCGTTTATGCCTCACTAAATGACCCTTCAGCAACACCATCAACTCCTTTCCTCCGGCGCTTCCCGTCTGCCCCCGCTTCCCTGCTTATGCGACGTCTCCCCTTTCCACCCAGCTTGGCTCCTCCTTTCTCATTTACTCCTTCCACTCCCTTCCTGTCAGCCGCCTCATATTCCACATCCTCTCTTCTCCCTCCCCGGGCACATACCTCTCGCGTACCTTCCATGAATGTCTTTCCCATCTGCTCCGCCTGCGCCTGACTCTTTACCTGCCCCGTAGGTGTCGCAGGTGTTCCATAGAAGGTGTCTGTGCACGTGTGTATGTGAGTTTTGCCTGCAGTGGTTTTTTCGGATGAGTAATTACGGAAGACTCCTCACTTTTCTTTTCTCGTTATCATTTATTTTTTTGATTTTTGCTACTTATTCTCTGGAATTGCGTGCGGGATATTACGATAGTTTAGTATCACACCTTTTAAATCATGTGTTTGGCGAGTTGACATTATTTTGCATTAAGATGTTTTACAAATTGCTGCTTTAAAGTAAATACACATTTCATTTATCGCGATTATTAAAGTTATCTTTTATTAGTAAAAACAGGAGATTCCTTATTTTTCTCTTCTCGTTATCATTTATTTATTTATTTGCTACTCACTCTTTGGAATTGCATGTGGATAGTGAGATGATTTCGGAACACTCTCCTCAAATCTATTTTAAGTATTTGCCACTTGCTCAATCATAATATGCGTTTCTTTTTTTTAAGGAATACTTCATGAAAAGATGTGTGCGAAGTATCTACACGAATATTTACTCCTGGGTGGTTGTTTCATCGCTCTACACTTCTTTCAATCTCTACGCGATGGTTTTACTGGTTAGCCAGAAACCTATGGCTAGTCGGCAGCTCAGAACCATAACCGCCTGTCAAATTGATTACGGATATCTCTCGTGAGTATCTTCCGTTTTTTTTCGATCATAAGGTGCTTAATAAAATAACCCATAGTACCTATTCGCTCTTTAAAAACGACTGGGTTTATTTTTGCCCATTTGTCATCTGTTTTCCCTCTTGTTTCGAGTTTCAGCAGGTGGTATAAATTTTTCTCTACTTTTCATCTGTTAGGAATTTTTTTCACCTCTACATTCATCATAAAATTACAAATACTAGTGAGCCACTTCTACCTACTTTTTAAATCTTGAGGCCAAGAGATAATTCTTATTCATTTGGGATTACTATCTTATTTTTTCACTTTATTTAAGGAAAAAAATTTGAATTCAAACTGATTTTTAATGAGGTGTAAAAAATAATTTTTCACAGCGTTGACTTTGACATTTAATGAAGACTATTCATTTCATTCCTATTATAATGTTTTTAAATTAGATGTCTTTACGATTGAGCGTTTTTGATAAATCACTGTCTTGACTTCTCCGGCTATCAAAAAACAACAAATAAGTGATGATAATAAATACGATATTAATATAAAGTAACGCCGCAATTAATTGCTATACGAACTCATGTTTTATTTATCGTTGGTATGCAAACCGAATGGCTCTAACTTTTCATATCTCTGTTTTTTGTGGGATTAAATATAAAAATTAATGTAATTGTTAGCGAAATATTAAAAAAGTGGCAATGTTAAGAAATTCAAGATTTTTCAAGGTCAGAGTGACTATATGAAATCACTTCAATGGAATTTCTCCAGAGAGAACTTCTCAAACTTGTATATTACGCTAGCCTCATTAATGTTCGCTGTTGGATTAGGCTAAGTTAGCCCTCAAAAGAAGGTTCTCCATCATTTGCTAAAGCTTATTGTCTCCCCTTTATTCGATAAAGGGCAGACTAATCAAGCCGTGAGCGTGATGATTAAGATGCGGAACTCCAACTTTGGTGATAGACCTGTCAGCTGTAAATCTTTTCTTTCTAATTTGCGTAAGATATCTGATTACATTTTTTATATCTTACTGCATGTTGAATCACTATTGATTAAATAAATATTCACATTAGATTGATCGCTTTTATTTATCTAAAATTTTAGCTTCTGATGGCCATTGAGCTCAAAAATATCGGAACTGGAATTTGTTAAGGATTTTGAGCTCTCCGCTCATTAATTGCAGACTCATCTTAGTTGTGCTGAATTGTTTCAAAATTCAATTAGTGTGAAAAATTCTAAAACATTCTGATTACGAACAGCAATGCACTATGTGGCCATCGACCTTATATAAAAAATATGCTTTCACTTTAATCATCGTGAATAGCTGAGGAAGCGATATGCAGTCATTTATTTGTAGCGGTTTAGTTTTAATTATGAGGCCTAATATCCTCTAACCGATATGATTTAATGTATTATTAGATCAATGTTAATTTAAGATACTATCTTTATAATAACAGTATTCAGCTTTTTGATAACCATAATAAGTACCGTAATTTATTTTGATGTCTTATTTTTTCTTAAAGATGATCATGGCAAAGTATGCATTCTCTTAGACAAATCTGACCTGACGCCACAATTTGGCATATCTGTTTAATTAGATGGCATTACTGACTTTAGTTCTATTGATTATCTTGGAGTAAATGGAATCTCATTAGTACCCGTATGGTTTTATTATTTTCATTTTTGATTTCCTCAGTGTTTATGTGCATAGTTAGGTAGATGTCCTCCATCTGAGGTTATTAACCATTAAAGCAGAGAGAAGCTCTAATATGGCGTGGGTTGGAAGAGAAGCCCAGAGTTGGCTTTAGCGTGCACTTTTGTGTCGGTACCAAGAGAACCGCGACTTGACGTCCCATCAGGCTGATGGATCTATATACTTGAAGTTATTCTCAAATTACAAGCAGTTAAGGATCGAAACATTCCAACTCCGTACCTCATCGTATCCTGGGTTTCCCGAGCGGTCCTTTCAAAACTTCCACTTCAGCCCATGTGATAATATGCATCTGAGTAGCCAATTACGTGTTTAAAATATCGCGTGCCTAAACTCAATAATCAAGAAAAGATAACGTAATCTTGATAATCGGCTGGTGAATAAATCTCCTTTCGCCTGAAATCGAACTGACTGGGTGGCGGAATTTTCGGCTTCCATGAATTCCAGCCGCCATTTGCATTCATAAATACTAGAAAAATTAGTTTTTTCCCGTTTAATTTGGTATTGTATTATTTTCAATGGTAAAGAATACGTTAAAAATAGAGAAATATTTTCAATGAAACTGGTTGTTTCAGGTGGCATAAGGTGGAACCGTTCTATCCAAAATAAAAAAATCATAAATAAAAGTATAGGCTAAATTTACTCAGTAAATTCGAAGAAGATATTTTCTTAGGCGACGTGAAACGTATCCTTCATTTATCGTTGTACATGCTATGGTAGACGTGATCACGAGAAATAAATTAAATAAATAGACTGCAAAACAGAGAGATTTGAAAACTATTATTTCCTCTACTAACAAGGTCGTTTCATAAGTCCGTGACTTTATGCAATTCCCGCGTAGTAACTATAAATAGGACATTACTCCGATTAAATACCATCTATTACCAAGCAGCTGTGAAATTTTGAGCTGGTTCTGTCATTTAATTTGCATTTGACAGCCATTGGAAGCAGACAACCTTGGCAATTTTCACGAAAATGTAAAAAAGTGAATTTCGAGTTCTAGCTAAACATTCTTTTTTACGTAAAAAACCGTAACCGAAACCAAGAAAAGATTTGATAAACACTTTGAAAACTGCACCATCAATTTCAATAGTGAAGAAATGATTTACTGAATTCCGTAATGGTCGTACCAGCACAAGTGACGGCGAACGTTCAGGACGCCCGAAAGAGGACGTTATGCTAGAAATCATCGATAAAATCCATATTGGACGATCGAAGAATAAAAGTGCGTGAAAACACTGATGCTGTAGTCATCTCAAATGAGTGGGCACATCACATTTCACATGAATATTTGTAAATGAAAAAATATCCGCGCGATGGGTGCCGCGATTGCATACTATCGAGCATAAACACGACCGTAAGACCACTGCAAAGGAGCGTGTGGCATTGTTCAGCCCCTATACGAACGACTTTTTGCGCCGTTTCGTAACCGTGGGGGTACATGTCAACACAGCAGAGACCAAATAATAACAAGACCATTGGTTTCTGCAGGTAAACGTGCATTAAAGAAAGCTAAGGCGGCTCTGTTGGCCAACATGGTGATGAGCACAGTTTTTCGCGATGAACGCGGCGTCATTTACATCGATTACCTTAGAAAGGGTAAAAACTATCACCGGCGAATATTATCGGACATTTTTGATATAGATTTATAGGGATAAAAACAGATTTTTAAGTCGAAAAAATGTTCTGTTCTATCAAGACAATCATCGAGTGCGCACGTGTGTAGTCACCATGGCAAAAATCCATAAATTAGGCTACGAAATGCAAATCAATCCACCGTGTTCTCTAGATTTAGTCCCCGGCGACTGCTTCCGGTTTACAAATGTGAATAAATGGCTGGGCCATGAGAGATTTGGGTCGAACAAAGAGATAATCACTGAAAGGAACGCCTATTTTGAATGCCTCAATAAAAGAATTAGGAATAAAAAATTGGAAAAACGTGGGACTAAATGTATCGAACTAAAAGGAGACTAATGATATATAAAACACTTTTTTGACGAAAACATATCTTTTCTACAAAGAGTCGCGGACTTATCAAACCACTCTCGTATTAAGGATAGCAACGACGCGACGCACAGTGGGCGGAAATCGGAAAAAGCCGGACAAAATTACAAAATGGCTTTTTTTGAGTTATAAACTTGAAACTTCGCAGGTATACCCAGAAATGATTGAAATTTATGGATATGTACTTTATTTGGCATAGATCCTACCCGTTACTGAGATACAGAGGCTCAAACGTGAGCAAATTTCCATAAAAACGCCCGTCTTCAATTTTCTCTGAAAATCTTCCGAAGTAAGTGGATGGTGAAGTTATGGGTGGAATCTTGCGAAATAAAAAAGGACATAATCTGTTGTTATGGTGTTTTTTCTTTAATTTTCCATAATCTCAAAGAATACCGTCCAGAAATTCTTACCGTGCAGTAACAAAATGGCGGATACTGTTTTTCGACAAAGTTTTACATTTAGGTAGAGTTTCAAATAGGTTTTCGGCAAGGTCGCGCGGAGTAACTTATATGAGAGCATTTGTTAAAGATTTCTTAAGGTTTTTATGCAGTTTTCTTTGAAATAAGTTTGCGTCGCCGGAAATGACATTGATTTTTCGACCGCCCGGCAGGGTTCGTCTCCGCGCGTCGGGAGTTGGATTAGCCGCGACGCGGTAAGGTTATTGAAGCTGTATGGGTTTTAACGCTCACCATTCACCGTTTTTATGTTTTTCTTCAAGACACCGATTCTCAAATGGTCTATGGTGAAGACAGTGGAGGTTTTTCATGCGATGTAATTGCACGTTTCATCGAAGTTGATTTCGTTTTCTTTGGATACGATCGAAGACCATACTTCTATTAAAAGCGTTCAAACCTCGAAAAAGTGAGTTGTTTTCCTGGGACTCATACAAAAAGACCTACCAGAAAGGTACCAGCTGAGACCCTTATACCTTCTTCACTCTCCGATCCCTGACCCTCAGGATTCTACTTCGTTTTAAAAAAGCTAGAAGTTCCCGTGGAAATACCCCCGTTAAGACGGTCAAAGGCTCCACTCCGCGGTGTCATAAAACGACCGTTTTCGAAGTAGAATCCTTAGGGTCAGGGATCGGAGAGTGAAGAAGGTATAAGGGTCTCAGCTGGTACCTTTCTGGTAGGTCTTTTTGTATGAGTCCCAGGAAAACAACTCACTTTTTCGAGGTTTGAACGCTTTTAATAGAAGTATGGTCTTCGATCGTATCCAAAGAAAACGAAATCAACTTCGATGAAACGTGCAATTACATCGCATGAAAAACCTCCACTGTCTTCACCATAGACCATTTGAGAATCGGTGTCTTGAAGAAAAACATAAAAACGGTGAATGGTGAGCGTTAAAACCCATACAGCTTCAATAACCTTACCGCGTCGCGGCTAATCCAACTCCCGACGCGCGGAGACGAACCCTGCCGGGCGGTCGAAAAATCAATGTCATTTCCGGCGACGCAAACTTATTTCAAAGAAAACTGCATAAAAACCTTAAGAAATCTTTAACAAATGCTCTCATATAAGTTACTCCGCGCGATCTTGCCGAAAACCTATTTGAAACTCTACCTAAATGTAAAACTTTGTCGAAAAACAGTATCCGCCATTTTGTTACTGCACGGTAAGAATTTCTGGACGGTATTCTTTAAGATTATGGAAAATTAAAGAAAAAACACCATGACAACAGATTATGTCCTTTTTTATTTCGCAAGATTCCACCCATAACTTCACCATCCACTTACTTCGGAAGATTTTCAGAGAAAATTGAAGACGGGCGTTTTTATGGAAATTTGCTCATGTTTGAGCCTCTGTATCTCAGTAACGGGTAGGATCTATGTCAAATGAAGTACATATCCATAAATTTCAATCATTTCTGGGTATACCTGCGAAGTTTCAAGTTTATAACTCAAAAAAAGCCATTTTGTAATTTTGTCCGGCTTTTTCCGATTTCCGCCCACTGTGCGACGTCTCAATTAATGAAATTAATTGTGATACACGCTAGGACGACTCATTGCATGTTTTTTCCTTGTATAGTCCCAACCTTGCATGGATTTTTCAATAGGAATTACTAACCATTGGCCAGATTTGTCTTTGCATGAATTTGCCCGTATATTTTGCTGATATCCATAATATTTTTATGACCATGCTGTGTGCATATGGCGGTCCTCTTGCATACTGTATCTTGTTGATGGTCACCCCCTGCCAAACACCCTAGAGGTGGCTGGTAGGGTATCACGTAGATGTAAATGAAAACTTTTCCCATCCCTTTCATTTCCTACCTGGATCCCTTATTTTGGCCATTTTCAAGGGCAAGAGCAATCACCGCGAGGCAACAAGCAAACGGAGGCAAAGGACGTTGGGCAACGTATCTATCATTGAAGGGTACACCACGGGGGTCCGTAAGTGACTGTATAACCCGGAGGCTAGACCTCGCGTACGCATTTTGGTTGGTTTTCAGAAAATCACGTGCCCTCCGCCCTAACCCTCCAAAACTTGTGCCTGCCTTCCAGTCCTAAGGATATTTGACGTAAATTCTAGGTCCAAAGAGGTCAAGAAAATAACAGGGATTCATTTGAAAATTATGTGAAATCATCGAAACGTGTAGTGGATTAAATAAAGATTTTATGTTGAACTTGCAATATCTCATCCATTTTTTGGTAGTAAATTATCTCTTTTTATGTGTTTCTGATTCAACAATTTTGCTTTTTTGCCCGACTTCGTGTCCCTTGATTCCTCGGTTTTATTTTTTGCCTGCATGTTTTTCGTGTACGTCACCTAGGCACTGTATGAGTCGTAACATTGGCGCCGTTGGCTGCTGCAGAGCCATCCAAGTAAGTATATGTATTCTGAAATCATGAATTGGACATAGATATTGTTGTCGTCGCAAAGGTGTGAGGGGGAAATAAAATGGAAATATTTGGCTGCAAGTTTTTCTGCTGTTTATTGCGTTTTATTCTGTAGCCTGCAGAAAATGATAGTATTTTATATAGAATGCATAAAGTTTCTTCGTTATTTATAATTTTTATTTATCTAAATAACACGAAATAACGCCTAAATGGCTCATTACTGTGCCCTGCCAGAGCGAACTGTTGCCATTGTCCATTTCGCTTCAGGATTTTGTCTTTGGTCTTTGATTCTGTCAAGGTTCATTTAAGCAGTACCTACTGTTATTTATGTGAGTAAAATTACCAACCTTTGATACAACCTCATCTCAAGGGCCTCTGAATAGGATTTAATTTAAATAAACGGTTGTTGTGATGTCGCATAATCTCGTTTGTGCTACCTACCTCAGCTACCCTCGCTCATCTGGTATTCGTTCCTTAGGTCTGATCACTCCGTAATAAAATAGCTCTAAAAATGATGTACTGTTTTTATGAATAATTGAAGCCTTCTAAGTCCATCTTAGTGCTTTCCTACCAGGCATCAGCCTATTTGCCACCGATTGGATTAAATGCCAGAAACTAGATGGCTGAATTTATGTGTCAAAAGAAGTGTATGTAGACTGAGTGAATTGTACTTTAATTAGTCCGGCTTTGCCTAATACAACTCCGCACCCTCAAAATAACATTGCTTTTCAATAGACGCGAGTTGAAATGCCTGGCAGTACATTATATCGCTTGTATTACCATCCTCTTCCTCCCTCTTAAAGCGTTACAACCTCTTCCTCCCTCTTTGAGCTCTTGAGCATTGTGCATCCTTGCTCCCTTGTCGAATTCCTTGCCTGCCAGGTACGCGGAACGTGCTCCGCGACTTACGGAGGCAAGTGTTCCCGCAGCGTGTATGCCCTAGTCGGTTTGAATCCCTCCCACGAGAGGAATAGGTGAGGTTAGCGGCTCCACTCAGCATTTTCGCGGAATCATGTCGAACGTCCGGTCTTGCTTCCTTGTGCTTTACACGTCTAGCAGGCGGTGTTGCATTTTCGTTTTTTTTTTCTTTTTTTTATGGTGTGCGCTTCTCTGGTCGTTAGAGGGCGCGCGCCTGTATATGTATGAGTTTTTTTTTATCTCGACCGCAGCACGTCCGGCACCAGCACCGGCTTAGTTGTATTGTTTACCGCGCTACCTATCTCGGGCCTTTCCGCGAACATCCTGGACATTGCGCGGATCTTTCTCTTTGTCCCTCGTCTCGAGTCTTGTCCTTCAGCCAATAGTCTCTTCCTAACCTTCTCTCGTTATTCCTTTAGTACGTCTTTGTTTTGTTACGATTGAAAAACTAGAAGTTGTTCTATCCAACAATTATTTTAGTATCCAACCGGTTTCAGCACTTTAGAGCCATTTTTAAGGGACTGATGCACAAACCTTACATATTTTATCCAGGAATCTTATAAATTCTGTTTTTTTTAATTATATAGACTTCCACAAAGTGGAGGTCGAAGTCCTCTGCTCCATTCTTTTTGTAATTCATTCCGATTCTTGCATAAATTTACTGCTTAATCGCACTTTGTGATTTCTTTAATACTTTAAGGCATGTAGAACCATCGATTTACTGATGAATTAACTTGCACGGCAGCACCAATTACCAATATCTCATGTAATTTTTCCTCATATCTGATGATTCCATGATGGGAAAATTTCTTGCATATCAGAGTTTAAACCCGGGGGAGAGGGCAGCAGCTCTTCTTCATATGAGTGAAGGTGGACACCACGGAGGTCAGTACAGTGACACTCATTTCACTGCGGGCGTGCTAACATTTACTTTAACGGCTGTAGTACTGCGAAGTGGAAGGCAACCACCGTTAACCACCACATTATTATCTTGAGGATTCGCAGCTACTCCAACTTTAAATAATCAGACATGATGGAATTCTCTCAGGTAAAACATTTCGGAGGTAAACTAGGCCTCCATTCGGATCTCCGGTTGGGGACTTCCCGAGAGGGTAAATCGGTCAACTGTGATAAGTTATGAGGATAGTTACATGGAACGTGAGGCGTCAAACCAATATTATGCTTGTTGGCTAATGAATATGATGATCAAAGAGTAAATGCCAAAAATATCTATTGATTTTTTTCTAAAAAATTAAATGACTTTGCGATACTAAAATAACTTAAAATCTTGATAAAAAACTTTATTTCAGACCCAAGGCTTTACATAAATGGATGCTAAATATAGTTTTATTCCTTACCTTTCTTTTATAAACACAAATTTGGAAAAAAATTGACTAAAAATAGCAAAAATCGACGATATTCCTCTGCCAATAGTCATAAAGAGATGTAGACAACTCCTCGATAAATAAAATAACGTATGTTAAAATATATACTTGTAATTTTCATTGGTCATGATTTATCTATTCTGGACTAGGTTTTGGTGATACTATATTATCTTCAAGGTACAAAATGACTTTAATACATCATGTTTTGATATTACTACATCATTTTAAAGGTACCAAATGATACAAGGTCCAAATTGAACCACTGTGTACCTTGAAGATGATGTAGTTACATTGAAATTTAGGTCGAAATAAGTCTTATAATCGTGTAAAATTACAAGTGTTTATTTAAATATGGATAAATGCTACTACATCACGGTTGGATGTTCGAAATTTATAAATATAGTGCTTTGTGCCAAAGGTGTGTCAAGTATTGAGAATTTGTCTTATTTTAAAGAAATATAACCACATCTTGTCTCATGCTGTGGATTAGCAGTATTCACAAGATAGTAAGCCATATTCCGAGTCGTCATTTGATTACTCGCAGCTTTTTTATCGATACGAAAGTTTATCGATCGATACTATATCGCATTAGTCTATCGAACGAGTCTGCTTTCGTCAAACGGAATCCTCCCCACCCACTCGACCGCTATCCTTCCCAAACCTCTTCGATTCCTTTTCTCCTTTCTCCAATTTTCTCTCTCCTCCCCCAGCCGCCGATTGCTTCGTCTCTTCCGAGACGGCCGTTGGCCGATCGGAAATCACCACCGTGTAACCCAGAGAGCGAGGGCGATGAGCGTGGGAGGGAAAGAAGAGGGATGAGGGTGGCGTTTACCTCGGAGGAAATTAGAAAAAAAAGAAAGCCGAATTTATGTGGATTAAGATGTTTAATCTACCAAAATGATATCTATTGTTTCGTTTTTCACCCTTCAAGAAAAAGGAGCCAAGGTTTTTTTTTCATTTCGGAAGTCAATGTTGTTTTTGAAAACAAGTTCTATCTTAAATTCATTTAAAGGAACTTAATCATGATTTTAACCGTTTGATGTGTTCTATAAAATGTGAAATCGAGCATATATTTACTTTATTAAACAATGAAATTCTAATATTATCAATATTTGCGATTTTATTTTTCACCCAAGTTATAAAAAGAGGTGAGCATTTCAAGAACACGCCATTCTACCTATGAGTTTTTCATTCAATTCAGTGTATTTCTTCCCTGCCTTTTACGTCATAGACAGTGTTGGTTTAACAGCATTTCAATTCAAAGTAACTTAAAAGGAGTTTCTTTTAAGATATTAGACTTTCAATGCACATCAACTAATGCACAGACATTTGAAGAGCGGGATTATGTACCCAGGACTTTGCTATCCCTAATTTATAGTTGAAAATGCCACGTGAATAATATTTTAGACTGAAATCGGAAAAAAATTGTAAATAACTATTCCATTTATCGTTTAGTATTTATCTACCTTAGAAACGTAGAATCAGGTTATCTTCTCCTTGAGACTTGTGTATCTTGCGAGTTAATGTGCATTGAATTTATCCTGGGTGAATGAATATAATTGCAAAGGATCTTCTGGGCTTCTAATTCTTATGTGTATTTACTGCAGTTAACAATAAAAACTTTTCGAGCTTTTTTTATTTGTAGGTCGAGATCCGATTTATTTATCCTAAGTAAATACACGAAAAAGCGAGTTGTGAAATTGACAGCTACTAAAGTAATCGAGAAAGTATAATGTGGACGGTATACGTCTAATTCTGTTCCACCTCAAGTCAGTGTAAATCTCATGTCTTTATAATAGGGCCAATTTGACAAAACTGTGGCCTCAGCTGAACATGGATACCAGTGCTTCTTCTCTCCCATACCATGTTTCACGGAATTGAAACATGACGTTTCATGATATTGAATACGAGAATTGGTTAACTTGCGAGACCATTGTTCTAATTTCTGCTTTTGTGCGATATGTTTATGAAAACTCATTAGCCAGAATTTTGATTTCTCGTTGAATATAATTGTGACCGTCATCTGACCATCGTGGGTGATGGTAAGATGATGAACATTAATCACAAATGATATGACGGTGACCACCTGCAAACGAAGACGCCAATATATGTCATGTTCCTTACCTACTTTGAAGACTGGCGGCAAGATAAGATTTTTTTTACCTGGGAACTCAGAATGAACAATGTTAACTTTGCATGAGAATTTGGTTACTTTAACAAAACGCGTGAACCTCAAGTATGGCTGCTATAGAAATAAATAAGTTTATTGGATACTAACGTTCCTTTTTACATTACTTATACTGGTCGTGTTTCGTCGTCGTGGTCGTGTTTCGTCGTCGTGGTCGTGTGGTCGTCCTTCGGTAGTGAGATTTATAGAAACAATTGCTCATTACGCGCCACACTGAATCACGGTATCGAATATACGGCGGGTCTCTTCTTCTCCTCCTTTGTGATCACATTTTGATTTTGATAGCTACTCGTGGGTAACTTTTTGACTAAGTTTATTTTGATCTGTCGACTGATGCATATAAACAGCGCAACTTCAAGCAGCCAACGCGATGGGCAACACAATCTTGTGTCACGAGATCCCCGAAAATTAACCCATTCACTTATTCCAGTCATGGCAATTCTACAAGTCTCAAATAGCCAAAATCCTATCTCTCACCGGCCAAAATTCATCCCAACTGGGGGGGGGGGGAGGCCCCTTGACTCCCGGCAACCCTCATTACTCCTTCTACGCTCTCCCTCCGCTGCGCGTCTCAACCCGAGTCAACAGTTGCAGCCGCTGCCACTGGTGGGCTTCGGTCCAAGGAAAAACGTGCTAAAAACGAGGGGGAGACTCATGGATTCGAAGGATAAAACGACGCATACGAATGAAGAGATAGATATTAAAGGGAAAGTAATCATTGTGTGCCAGGACTGAGGATTCAAATTTCCCAATAAATTACGTGGCGATGATTTCGTTAACCATATGAATAAGGCGTTCCTTTGAATTTAATTCTAGGCACTATATGGATAGAAAAAGTTTACCAACAAGTGAACGAGCGCCATATATGCTCGTGTACCATATTTAACCCACTCTCAATTGTTGCAAGGTTTCGCGGTCCATGATGTCAAGCGATAATTTAGAGCCATTTAGAGAATTTTCTGAGCCATTTCCAACTCGCGCCTCTATATTTACCAAAAGGGTAGATAAAATTGAATTTTGAGGGCTTTGTAATTGTATATTTTTAAAATTTTGTGTTTTTTTTTCTTTGGTCTTAGTATATTATTGTGTAAAAATGGATTTTGAGGGCAATGTAAATGTAGATATGTAATGTATTTTTGCTGATTTGGTGCTAGATATACGGGGACATGTATTGTGTAAAATGGTTTTGTTGAGGGCTTTTTAAAAAATTTGTGGTACTAAGTATTTTGTTTTGCATTTTGGTTTATGTATATTATTGTGTAATAACTTTATGT
Source organism: Ischnura elegans (assembly GCF_921293095.1). Taxonomy (NCBI): domain Eukaryota; kingdom Metazoa; phylum Arthropoda; class Insecta; order Odonata; family Coenagrionidae; genus Ischnura; species Ischnura elegans. Next base: position 101,061,745 of record NC_060248.1, on the reverse strand, counting down.
TACCACCCGACTACATGGTCGACTTGTAACCAATTATTTAATAATAATAATAATAATATTTTGGGTGAACCCGCATCTCAATTTAACAATAGTTTCGTCTCCACCACTAGACAGTTCGCCTGGGAAATGACATTGTTTATTGCTGATTCAGTGTCTTTAAGTAGAGTTCCTGAAATATTAAAAACAATTTTTTTTTCAACATTTCGGTACATTTATACACCTTCATCAGGGCTATAAATGAATATGAGAACATCATTTTGATGCATAAAAAGTTATAGAAATATTTTTAACGATTGTAAAATTAAAAAAAATAATGCAGTTGTAAATTACGGCTTTGGTAATTCAAGAGAAAAAAATTTAGACGCACCTTTTTTTGCAATGATTTTATCTTTGTTTGTTGATGTTAACTAACCTTCTATCGTTCATCGTTACCTCTCAATTTTTCCCTGAGATACACAGAAATAACGCTATCTGTTCACATACTCAGCAATTACTAAATAAAATAGATTTATCAAACGCAACAACATAGCCCGGTTGAAGCTGTATAAATATACCAAAACTTTGGCTCAAATTTTCATTTAAAATTCTTCAAAACCTATACTTTAAGACACTAAATCAACATTCAAAATAGATGTCAAGAGAAGGAAAAAAACAACCCAATTGTTTACTGCAAATCAATTCCATATACTTTCAAGTTGTGGGAGAAATTGAGTGTAGGAGGCGAAGAATCTTATTTTCTCGAAACTACTGGAAGCCTGGATGACATAATAACATGAACCTTTATAGGTGTTTGTAATACCGAGGCTATACCCATGAAGATCGAAATGAAAACACCATGATGTCGATAGGCATTATCATTAGCGGTCCTTGGCGTTTACCACGTAGGATTATAATTTTTGTACTGCCACGGACCCGAGACCTACGGAGATACTAGGAAAAAATTAAATGCACATGTAACATCTTTTACTTTGTCCATTCATAGCTCAAGAAAGCACTCTCAGAGCTATATAATGTGATAAAGAAGTAAATTAATACACTCGTTTTGATATACCCAGTAACGTACTCAAACTCAAGAAAAATTTGTAGCGCAACGTTCATTAGTGAGCTGAAAAAAGTATTTTTTTGATCATCTTGTTTGAATTTAGGTAAATCGATCAACAAGTGTGTGTAATCCTACCGATTATTATCCATACGTGTCCCTGGAAGGAATTTCAGGTAACGATCTTTTTGAATCTGGTACTACTCTTTCCAAGCACTAAACAAATTAACACTTCGTCTCTTGTGCTATTAAGCCTTATGCATCTACCATTTTCGCTGCTGGTTCTGAGATTTTTTATGAGTATAAAAATGTGAACAGAGAATCATATGTTTAAAGTATGTATTGCTCTTAAAATCGAACAATTCTCACGGAAAACTCAAAGCTGAGGTCTGATCAAGCTCATATTTCACCAATTTTAAGGTGAAGGTACAATTAAGTCACACAAATATTAGGCATTACTTCAAGATATGTTGGGAATTCATATCCGCTGCATTGATCTTGTCAGTCCATTCGTTAGTTCAACTAATTTTTATAGCCAGATTTTGTGAAGTGAGAATTGGGTACTGCTGCGATATCATTGTTGAATTCCTCTTGAGTCACTTGTGGGCTTATAACGTTGAAAAATCTCTTCAAACTATCGTCCATGGTAGCAGTGGGGACGAGTCCTCACCAACAATATCAAAGGTCGCAGGTTCGAGTCCCGCATGGATAGATTACCCTTATCCAAGGCAGGGGTGTTTGTAATGGTTTGTCGTCAGTGGTTTGTTGCTGAAACCACTGAGACATGTAAAGACATCATTGTGCTGTTTTCGGGGGTAATTGAAATAAAATAAAATGTATAAAACATCTCTGTGAGGATATTTTGTAGGACCCCTTTAAAATAACCTCTTTTTTCATAATCCTATTCCTCGTTTCTCTCGCGTTATTGAACAGATTCAACAGTTGCCTCTGCTGACACCGGGGGAAATAAGGTGTACCCTGAAGATATATGTAGGAAAGGGGACGGATAGGTTGGGGGGTGGAAGTATTACCTCCTCCTTTCTCTCGTCTACGATTCCCCAATCCTTCAAAATCTCTTTCCCATCCCTCCACAGGTATAGTACATATATCCTCCCTTCTTTCCCCACCTCACCTCCTCCCCCAGACCCCTTGAATTTCTCCCCTCCATCACTGCCACGCCCACGGGGGGCGGAGGCCGACGCCCCCGCAGGGATGTCCATTCCTCACCCCTCTCAATCCTTCCGCCCCCGTGGGACGTCACATACAACCCCTTCCCCCATTTTCCTTCCTCCGAGCGGCAGCTCCGGAGTCGCCGCGGGGAAGGTGGGGGTGTACCCGGGTCCACCCTCGATGTGTGTGTATATATTCGCCCACCCTACGTGCAGCGCTTCGCCCGAAACACCGATAGCCGAGCGCAGTTCTGGGCGGCCGAGATAGCGGCGGGGACACCGTGAGAGGGCGAGCGTTCGTGGTGGTGTGGGTAAAGCGTGGGAGGAAAGGTTTGCGGGGAGAGAGGTGGACGTAAGGGGCCTAGCGCGAGGGCACACACTACCCTTTTCCCGTTCCCTTTCCACCCCCTTGGCCAGGGTCTATCCCCTTCCTCCCTTGGAAAATCCCAAGGAGAAATTGAGCCGCTGTACTCCTGAATGTTGTGAAATAAAACCGTTCATAATAAATCACGAGTATTGTAAACCTAAATACTTTATTGGATGAATAAAATTTAAACTTAGTTTTTCCTTAGAATTTTCATTTAATTACGACCATGGTTTACGTATTCTTCTGGTAACCACCTGAAAATGCCGTTGACCGTCGCATGATAGCCGTTAAGATGATACCTTAATACTAATTATTAAAGGGTATAAACGATTTGTTATAGCAAAAATTCACCATTGCACATGATCAAATTAGCTGTCGAGTACCTCAAATTACAGCAAAGTTAATTTAAGATGCAACTTAAACCATGCATCCTACTTTTCGTTTGGTATATGTCATGTACTTTAGTGTTAAAAGCGAATCATTTGTCTCTTGGATATTGTAAGCTAAATACTAATAGGTACCTACTTGAACGACTATTGAATAGATGTAGCCAAAAGTTGTCATTCCAATCACATTAGCTTTCGAGAACCTCAAATTATAGCAAATTTAATTTGAAATGCTACTTAGTTCGTGGATTATATTATTTATTTTATATCTTGAAAATTATGTTTAAATTGGAAAACTTTTTCTGCACAATAATGTACAATATATTCGAAAACTTTATCCGACTAATTTTATAAAATACATTTATTGATTCGTCTGGGCCATGGAGCTATTTTAATTTTGTTCTAAGTTTAACTGTTTTGCCTAATTTAGGGATATTTTCATTGAAATACCACGTTTTTGTTTCGTTTACTTCACTAAATTGCTATATTATGAGCTAAATTGCAAAGTTTATGCTTCTCGCTTTTACTGTTTTATTACTATTTTCTTAATTAAATACCCTGAAATTTTGTTTCCTCCCATGATTAAATGCGACTCAAACGCCTCGCAATAAATCTCATAAGCGTTGGAGCTGTCTTCCAACGAGTGCCTACTTGGCATAAAATAGAGTTTAATTAATTCATTACCCCTATAACTTTACTTCATGATCGAAATTTTGTTCTGGAATGTTATCCTGAAATGCCATTCACCTTCAACCATAGCCAAATTTTATTAGTCTGTTTGAGCTATTCTTTGAAGTATCTGCCTGTTATATGAAATGAATCAATTTGCTTTCTAGCTCCTAACACGGAAGGTATTTCTTCTATTATTGAAATTATAATTTGGACGAACAATGGAATGGATATTAAACCTCTAAGCTTATTTAAATAGCGGTTCAATGCATCAAATGCTTTCACTATACGACGGGCCCTGAGATTGAAGACAATGGTGGCTTTTGAATTTCGTTGCGATTGTGAAATGAGTTCGTACTTTGATTGGAAGATTAAAGCTATAAGGAAGTGCTAGACATATTTAATTTGAAAAGAAGTTGGGAATCTCAGTGTGGAGGAAGCAAGAAAAGTGTTTGGAGGAAATAGCGTGGATCGTAGCCGCGAACTGGGGAGATATGTTTTGTGTGAAAGTGTTAGGAGGAGGAGCAAATTAGTCGTTTTAATAATTCTAAAATTTGCAAATTTTTTGTAGTTTTTCTCCCATTTCATATTGATTTTGGGAATAGTAAATAAAACTTTGTAGAAGGCTGAGTGAGGAAATATCTGTCAAAAAATTTAATATAATGAATTTTTAAAAAACACTTAATAAATGATTTACAGGAGATAGTCTCTCTTTCCTTGCAGAAAAATTACTTTGTGGGATTTTGTTGATATACCTTGTGTTCATTTCCTTGTAAATTTTATGATTAAAACTCTCTTCTATGTCGTCCTACAAAAACAAGGAAAAGAGAAACCTAAGCAAAATTGGATCTCTTCTCTAGCATGTGTAGCCTGAAAATATTTTTATATCATAAGTGTTTTCTTTCACGGAAATAGAAATAAATTATTTAGAGAAATATGAATGAATATTTTTTAGTAGTGTTTATTTTACCATTCATTAGCTTTTGAGAAGTTTAGCAGATATTTAGGTAACTCATTTTGTTTAATTAAAAGTAGTTCCAGCAGGAGCAATACGTTTTAATTTTACCATGTGTGCTATTCTACCTATAAGGGGGAGTACCCCAGTATCCGAAGCCTTGTGGTTTGGAGCTGAAATTAGTCTTATTTGTTCATCAATGCCCTTAAAAATTCGCTACCTGGGGCCGTATTCTGTAACTCCAAACCGATCGGTGCGGCACCGATTCGTCGGGTGCGACGTCACACCGACTCCCGGTGAGAAGTCGTGCGATTCTGTACGAACCCGATCGGTGCGGCACCGACGTGAGGGCGAGAGATCGTCGGTAGCCGTACCGACAGCAAAAAGGTGTCGGTACGGCCACCGACTAGTGGGTTTCATCAACTCCCCGGTGCGCATTGTACGTTTTATTTTGTTTTTATCTCATCACCGAGTAAATAATGAGGTTTGCTGCAATGTTATCTTTTTCTGCCCCTTCGAATAGGCCTCTATAATTCACTGTGTCAACATCTATATTGATTACCTTGACATAAATATAAGATATTGGTTAATAAACATTAGGTTTGCCACTATATAATGACTTTCTCTCATTTATGTTACCACTTTCACTCGCTTGTAATAGGATTTATTTCACTCTATCATCATTTATTTGCTCCTTTGACATAAAAAAGATATTTTTGATTAAATATGAGTTTTGCCGCAATGTTATCACTTTATCTCACTCTGAATAGGCAACTATTATTTCACTCAATCATCATTTGGCGTTTCTCTCGGCATAGAAATAAGATCTTTTTTTTTAAGTATGAAGTTTGCCACAACGGTATCAGTTTCTTTCATCTGTAACAGGCAACTATATTTCATTTTATCGTCAGCCATTGATTCCCTTGACGATGAAAGAAGATATTTGTTAATAAGTATGAGGTTTACCGCAATATTATCATTTTCTCTCACTTGGAATGCGCAACTAAAACATATGTATTTCACCCAATCACAATTTCTTTACTTCCTCATCATTACACTTCTTTTAATTACACCCAGTTCCATATTTTTATAACAATTTCCTAACTTGTTCCTCTAATATGACATTTACATTTGCTTTTGAATCCTATACGTTCACGTTCCATGGTATGTTATTTTCGTCTGCTACGGTGCCAATGACATAACCTTCCGTTGATAACATTTAGACGGAACTTACTTAATGACAACTATATTACCAAATCATGAATAAATAGCAATATACGGAACCAATATTTAAAAAAAGAAACTACGATCTCAAGGATAGTTTCAATAATTCATTCCAGCAACAACAATCTCCATCACATACAAACTTTATTGTGATGTTGTAATATTGTTTCCTTCGATTCTGTATGTACAGCATTACTACCACACATTATATAAGCATTGTTAACAACTTATTCAATATCGTTTATCTTAATCTAGCAATAAGTCGTAATTTCCGCAAATAAAAAGATTGAGAATGACGACAACAAACTGTGCCAATGAGTCTTCACTTGTTTTTACCCTTCTTTCATTGGTGGAGACACGTTAGATGACTTCTAACTTCGGATATATTCGGATTTTCCCTGTTTGAGAAGGAGGGGGAACCGTACCGACTGGTTTGATACCGACGACCATACTGAATCGCTGAATTAGCCGTCGTCGGTATGGAAACCGTCGTCGGTACGGAATGATGTGCTGTCGGTGGGCTGGGAAGGGAAACCGACCGATGCGGTACCGACGAAATACAGAATACGGCCCCAGATATACTGTTGGTCATAAATTTACGTTAAACATAAGTTACCTCAGGGAATGCTTCTTTATGAAAACCGTATCTTGAGAAATCATGTTGTTATGCCCATTCGCTATTACCTTACGAAGTTCGCTGGGTGTTAGAATCTGAATGTGACAATTCACTGAGACAACCTTCTCTGGGAATCTTTCGGTATGCCCCTCATGACTGCATTGGTCCCAGTGTCTTTGGAAGAAGCCGAGATGGCCGGGTATCATGTGTTGTTTTGTTAAAGACTTCACTCGTTTATTTTAAATTAACTGAAAGTTAAAGGAAATTTGTTTCTCTTTAACCTCAATATCATTATTCACTCATCATTGTATTGGAAAAATTTTCATGCCGCTGTCTTAAGAATAGAGGTATAGTCTTTGACGCACGGATAATGATTGCATCACTTAAGATGCCATTCTGTGGAGAAATTATCCATGAATCAGTGCCCTTGTGATGAAAGGACCAACTCTCATGAATACAAATATCCGAGTAGAACTTCGAAATAATAACATTAATTCTAAAAATTGATTTGTTCGAAAACTCTACAATTTTGATTATTTATCGATTAAAGGAAATCAATGGGTCCTGGGTTCAAATGCCGAGTGACGGGTGAGCTCCACCCTCTTTCGAAGTAGTAAATGCTCTTATTATTTTCAGATTTCCCAGGGTCTTATTTCTTGTCTGATGGCGGCAGTTTCTCAAGCAATGCCGCCAGCATCTCCTGGTCGGAAGTGGAGGTTATACAAAATAGGCCTGTATACATACGCCTAAGTGGCGATTGTAGCGATAATTTTTCATTAAGGTTTGACACAGCCAGGTAAAAACGTGAAAACCCGAAAACCATGAAAGCTTGACCTCTACCTTTACTCATTCCATCCGATCATCTGGTTGAATGACTTTGTGAGGAAATTTGGAGATGTGTGATGATATTTATTTTATTTTATTTCCAAACTCCGCGTAAACAGCACACAACGGCCTTTATAACGGGGAATTGCAACATTAACACAGCACAACACAAACATGCACCCACTGGATTGGAACCACCTGCCCGGGCGGGAACCCACGACCTTTAGTTTGGCAAGCAAAGCCTTTACCCCACCGCCACCGTGCATACACTCGTGTTTGGCCCATGTGGTTATAACGATTATGAAGGCGGCCAACTACTTTTCCCACCTGAAAGTGGCACGGCAATGTTGCGTAAATATCACTCATTTCAAGTCGGCGGCGAATATTGAGCAGCCCCTCCTCAGTCCACCCCTCCGTCACCTGCCTTGCCTCCGCGGTCAAAACCCCCAGGGGTGCACCACCTCATCAGCTTCGCCGCCCTGCCTCTCTCTCTCTCCTGTCCCCGCCAGAGGACCTCCCTCCTACGGGGAAACGGCGACCCCAACCTCCCGGCATGCGTCCGTCCCTCGCCCCAATCATCCCTTAACCTCGGCGCCGGGGTAGATGCCGCTGGCACCCTCACCTGTTTCCCCCACGGCGGCTCCCTCTCTCTGCCCCCATAATCACACAAGTGCCGTTCCCAACCCTGTCTTCATTCTTCCACGCATTAGCAATCCTCCCTTTCTACCCTCCTTTCCTTCATTTCTCTCCTCTGTCCCATTTTTCCTCATCTACATCTACATACTACCCCTCAAGCCGTCTATGATAGCGCGTGGCAGGGGGTCGCTAGGACATATAAAAAGCAAATGCTCAAACAAAGTCACGGATAGCATTTATTAAAGTCTTTTATGGTTCGATGGAAAAATGGATTCCCATATCTATATATTCGGCAAAATATATCAAAATATCCCTCATGGATGCCCGCTTCAATCCTTACCTTTGTCATGGTATTTTTCATGTGGAACGCATCGTTGAGTTTTCAGACCTATTCTGTATTCTTTTATGTCTTTCTGATATTTTTCCTGCTACCACGTAGATATTAAGGACATCGGAGTAGCCAATTTATATATTTTCAAATGAAATCGGTCACATCTGAAGAGCTAATCGATCGTCAAATGAATCATTCAATGAGTTGTTTGAGGCGGTGGGGATGAACCATTCCTGTTGAAGTGAATACTTGAAGTGTGCCGTTAATCGTGCGGCTCTCACAACCCTTTACTTTGTAGGCGGTTACCTACTGAACTCCCGAATGTCACAATTTTCAATGGCTTCCCCTCTCATACTGGTTTATTTAGTTTTAATTCATCATACAGACATACCTGGTAAAATATCATTAAATATATTCCTGCTGTTGAGAAGTTTTTGCAGCATTTAATCGCAGATAACGACAAATTATTCTCGTATTTGGCTAAATTTGTGACGTCATTCGAATTTGACCTCAAATTTGTTAGTAAGGACTACTTTTCCCCTTAGAAAGAGAAATGTGTAAGCAAAGAAGGGGTTCATAATTAGGAGAGAGCGGACGAGAGGATCATTATGCTAAAGAAAAGGCTGGCGAAGAGACATGCCTGGAGTGTAGCACTTTACGGTGAGGAAACATGGTCGCTGAGGAAGGTGGAAGAGAATAAGCCGGTGGCATGCAAGTTGGGGGTCAGGAGGAGAGGGGAGAGGGTGAAGTGGAAGAAGCGTGAGAAATGCTGGGGTGGGGGGGGGAGGAGTTAACTTATAAATGACAAAAGGAGGAGACTTAGGGTTTGGATAGAATGAGCCTGAGCGAGAAGGTTCATGTTCCTTTCTCTCAGATTTCTGAAAAACGCGGTGGAGGGAAGATTGAGATGAGAATGAGGGGGAGGGAATGGGAGAGCCATTTTTTATTTCTTTGGTGTTCTGCCGCTAATACGGAGCAATCAGCTGAAAATCATGTTTATTAATGGGCTATTAATGTGTACAAATGATGAGACGTCAATTTTACCCATTGATGTTGTGACTAACTGCCAACATAGTTAAGCACACAAAGCGAATATCTTTTTACGCGCTTGATATTGGGTCTACCGTTTCTCCTTTTTGCTTCGTAATATCTGTAATAGTAATTTTGCCGTAATCCAATTCTTCGGAATGAATGCGTTATCAACGCACTAATACGAGAAAACCCTTCACAGGTCCAAATTTGCGTTGAAAAAACGCACATATATTTCTCGACGTTAAAATTTTTACTGCCTGGAATTCGTAACATTTTCTCCTTCTTGTGCCCCGATCTTAGAGGGCTTCTTTCTCTCCATCATTGCCATTGAGTATAGTACAGATATGAGTTGTAATGTGAATTGTTCACAGGATTTTGTCGAAAATGTGAAAGAATACTAATTTCAATACATTGAATAAAGTTTTTTGTGCTGCATGTTTAAAAATACTTTGATAAAGGCGGCTTTCTCTCCTAACATAAAATACGATCAAAATATGAGACTATTAGGGCTTGTTATTTGTCGATTTGTGGTGATAAATTCCTATTTGTTTATCTTCCTCTTGCTATTGTATTAGAAATCGTGCTAAACTCCGAGTTAATATGTGCTTTGATGACCATAATATGATGAAGTATGGTGTGTGCTAGAGAATATTAAAAAAGAAAAATATTCCATATTTTTCAGTTAACTTTTTATACAATGTCATTGACATTTCATACCACAATGGCATTTCATGCTGATCTAGCAGTCGAAATCATTTATATTCGTATGGATTCAGTAAATGATTGCGCGGTATTTTAAGCGTTTTTTCAGTTGGGTGTTTTTAATTTATAGGCCACGTGGTATTTTTCAAGCCGGACCAAGCAAGAGGGAAATGATATCTACTCCGCTCTGTGGTGGGTCTTCATTAATTTAATCACACCCTTCCCTTCCCGCTCTTTCCCCTCCCCCGAAGTTCTCCTCCTCTGTCTTTCTCTACTCATAGCCATGCACCGTAGCCTCTCTTTCACTTAATTCACAGTGTCCGGCGATATATGGTGGAAATGTTTAATGTTCATGATGATAAAATAAAATAAAATGGTTAATTTCCACACACTTTTTTTATTAACGAACTACCGACCCGGTTTCGACACGTAGTGTCATTATCAAGGTACCCATTTTGGCTTCCCAAGGTCTATATATACCGTCCAGCGGGGGAAAGGTGGGGTGGAAAGGCTAGCAAGGGAGGGGGGGGGACAGTTTGACTAAAGGAGCGCAATAAGGAAGGTCTTTGGAGGAGGGGTTGGGAATAGGGATTACGTAAATTAGTGAATCGGTGAGGAAGGAAGAGAAGTCATGACAACCAGGAGAGGAGCGGGTGTTGGCGAAGGTCAGAGATTAAAAACATCTAAGAGCGGGCAGGAATTTTCAGGGATAAAAGAGGCGATTGGGTAAAATACACTTCGTCGTTACAAAGATTATGCGGGCTATTAACAATTGTTAATAGCCCGCATAATCTTTGTAACGACGAAGTGTATTTTACCCAATCGCCTCTTTTATCCCTGAAAATTCCTGCCCGCTCTTAGATGTTTTTAATCTCTGACCTTCGCCAACACCCGCTCCTCTCCTGGTTGTCATGACTTCTCTTCCTTCCTCACCGATTCACTAATTTACGTAATCCCTATTCCCAACCCCTCCTCCAAAGACCTTCCTTATTGCGCTCCTTTAGTCAAACTGTCCCCCCCCCGCCCGTGCTAGCCTTTCCACCCCACCTTTCCCCCGCTGGACGGTATATATAGACCTTGGGAAGCCAAAATGGGTACCTTGATAATGACACTACGTGTCGAAACCGGGTCGGTAGTTCGTTAATAAAAAAAGTGTGTGGAAATTAACCATTTTATTTTATTTTATCATCTCTCTTTCACTCTTCGATGTGTTCTCGTGTTTATTGCGTCGTTATCTTTTCAGTAAGTTTTCATCATTATTTTTACCTCCACGTACTCTACCTTGTGACCATTCATTGTAATCTCGCTATGCTTACTGTATACCACATTCAAATTCACTTAATAATAAGGTATTATGCGGGGAATGATAAAGCGGCTGCCTCCCGTATCAGAAAAATCTATCACTTGACCGGTCCACTTACGTGGAATGCCATAACTGATGCAGTTACTTTGAAATTTGCTAGGTAGATAAATACAATACGCCCTGGTTAATATTTGCTTGTACTTCAAATTTGAAAATTATACCTCAGTATAACCCCCGGCTTGCAGTTTTTATCTTTTAGATGCATTCAAATGTTGATACTACTAAATGCACTCTGATAATTAAAAGGCGATTCAGTTGTTTTAAAGCGAATAATTTGTCGTGAAAAAGGCCAATTGCTACCGGTCATTAAGAGAGTGACGCGTCCTCTTAAGGAGTTAAAATTGTGGCTACGTAAATTGATTCGAATAATTAAAGTTAAAATGTTTTTTCTGAGGCTCTAATAACATCGCCTTTACTTATTTTTATTCCTTAAGCACCTTCGGATTTCAAAAATAGTGATACTCTGAGTGTGAAGTAAATATTAATTTTGAGCCACGTAGCTGCGGTAAAACTCCCTTATCCCATGCGACTTCCTGTCTCATCCTCCTTCTTCCCCTTTCTCCAACCCATTCTTCCCTCTATATATTTGAATAATATTCTTTTTATTTCTGTAAAGATAGAAATATTGGGTTGATTGCATCTTTTGTTACTGTAATTTATATTATTCCCGTGACATCGTATTTGGTGAACCAAATAATTGGATGTACAAATAAAAAGAAAGTAAATGACTGATAACTTACCGTTAACGTGCCTGTTTCAGAGTTTATATCCATGAAATGCATTCATTTAAAAATAGAATTAGTGAGAGTGAAGAGAATAATATATAATTATTTTTAATGTACAAATAAATTCATAGGTAAGGAAAGAAAGGGATAGGAACCTAAAATAGAACTAGGATGAGGACAACGGTCCTGTGATAGATGGAAAAAGTCAGAAATCAGAGGGTAAAAATGCGGCCTGAGTGGGATTTATTATATAATTTATATCGAAGTAAAACTGATCTATTACTTGCATTTTTATCCACGTGTTCACGTAAAGTGACATTTTTCTATGATATGAACATTGTTGCTCTATTTATAGGAACTACCGCATAGCACCTGAAGTAATTTTTTTTGGGCACGTACTGATGTATGTAATACTAATAATATATATTTATACAATTTTGTATATTAAATATATATGAATTGATTTAATAGACTATAAAATTGGTATACGAATAATAATATCATCAGTGTGCAGTAAATAATAATTTTGAGCCACGTAGAACCCAATAAGAACCGAACCCATGCGGCTCTCCGCCTCATCCTCCTTCTTTCCCCCTCCCCCAACCCGTTAGTCCCTCTCCCTATCATCTTTCCCTTTATGGCCGTCTCTCCCTTCGCCACTGCGATGTTTTCCGTGTTCATTACTTCGTTACGGTTTCGCTTGTTTATTTTATTTCGGCCCTCCCTTTTCGCAGTGGTCATTGCTTGCTCCGGCCGCGTTGCCGCCCTAAATTCACGACGCCCGAAATGAGAGCCGAAAAGCAGGCAGTTTTCACTTGATGTTCCATTCGCCTCGCGTATTAAGCCCGTCAGGTGTCTTTATTTCTCCATCCCATGTTCCATTTGCCGTAGCATACTTTCCTTCCAACCTCCCGCCGAAAAATCGTTATTGAGCTCGGAAAATGGGGAAGCGCACGTAATATTTTAGTATTTTATGAGTCGCAATTACATTTTTCGGCCTCTCTACGTTGTGTTTCACCGTTACAAGATGAACAATAATAATTTTTATTATCCTAATGGCATCAGATACTTCTGTTATATTTTCTCTACTTCTTTCATACAATTTATGAAAATGACAAGAAAATTTAATGCATTACGACGTTTATTCTAAAATTGCCGTAAGGGTTGCGCCAAAAAAAGAGAGTTTATTAGTTATTAGGTAATACCTTTTGATTACTTTACCTACTTACCTACTTAATTCAGATTTTCAAAAGGTATTACCTAACTTTAGGTAATACCTTTTGAAAATCTGAATACCTTTCATGTAATGAGGTAAGAGTGAGGGTAAATTGGCCAAGCCTAAAATTATCAGGAGAGAGTAATAACTACTACTTTTCGCACGATGCCAAAGTGACAATGTTTTTTGCCATTCTCATTGATTTTCCCTGAAATAAGTAAAAGACCTCCGATGGAACTTAGTGGATTTTTAAGCTTTGAAATTTAAGACCTAGTATGCTTGATTGTTCTGGGCGTAACTTTGTGAAATCCCATGTTAATTTAAATGAGAGTTTTCGTTTATTGACATTCACTGACATTATTTTTTTACATGTGGTCACATTTTACATTATATTCAATGGTATTAGCCTCTGCTTCGTCTTAATAAGTGCCCTTTTGATTTTTTCTTTTTTTCTATAAATGTACTCGGTAATCACTTCCATTTAATAAATAATATGAGTAGAAAGGAGCGATGACGCGAATTCAGTTATTTTTAATTCGGGTATCTCACAATAATCAAATAAACATAAGTCCTGTTGTGCATTTGAAACCGAGGTAGGTGTCATTAAAAATTTATTAAATATCTCTGAGTTAATTGTTAGTATTTTTCATGGACGTAATGTATACTTTAATCCATAAATAAATATATTATAAATGCACACCTGTCTCTTCGAGTAGTTAGCTCAAAATTGTCGAATAGTCAATGCTGAGTATTCGGCGAAACGTCGTATCATAGTCATTACATCATCATAAATTTAAAAAAATGCTTTAATCATTATGAAAAACTCCGGACGATGTCGTACAGTGACCAAAGTAGTCTATACTAAAATTATTTGTGTGAAATGTACAAGGTTTCATGATTCCACTTGAAGCAATTTCACGAAGTCACGTCTGAAACTATCCATCTAGGAGAAAATCATATACTTCGTTCAGATGTTTGGAATTTCACTTGAAATGCCACTTTCGCTTAAGTCAAATGGTTAATAGTTTCACCTCAATACAGAGAAAGTAGGTATGCTGGTCTTTAATCTGACTTTAATTTTATCAACAGTTGTGAAAGTACAGAAAATTTTAATTAGTCCCGAAAATATTTTATTTTAATAATTCACCGTCTTAAACATATTGCCTTCGTATTGGTTTTATTGATAACCTTGGTATTGGTTTTGATAGGACCCCATCATTTGCATAGTCGAGGGCATAATTATCTCAATTAAAACTGTAACAAAAAAATCGTGGTGATAAATAATTAATTCAAAACGATTAGTAATAATCTCAAAATAAGCTCTTCAAATTTACGAATGGCCATTTTTTTCCTTGGAAATAGACCATTTTTTTGATGGAAATTTTTTTGTATTTAGGGGTAGAACATCTATTATGTCTTCCATTTGAGATTAAACGGCGCTTATGCCAGCAGCATATATTTCACTTCTTGCCGAGTCTTTCCCAGGATCTGCGTAGCTTTACATATATGCCTGTAATATTGAGAATGATGCGTGAATGGCTGGTCCTTCATCCCTTCTCCACACCCCCCTGCGGTTTACCCAAAGGTGCGGCTGGGTGATGGACCGTTCACTTTTCCTGCTCCCCATCTCTCTTCCAAGAGACTTCGCTTCCGCAGATACGCCTACGCGCGCATTGCTAACTCCGCCTCGCAACACCTGCTGCGACCCACCCACCCCTGCCCGCCGAAAACCTTTCTCACTTTCCCCGCTCTGGGAACTTTACCTTCGTGTCCACGCTTACACGTACCTACCTCTCCCATCCGATCCCTTTTCCATTCCCTTATCAGGTACCTCATCCTTTCCACCCTTTCTGTTTTCCTCATTCCCTCTGTCCTCACCCCCGAGGAAATCTTCCCGTTCCGTTCGTCGTTTACCCACCCGACACCCAAAGGGGTAGCCAGGAATTTCGTTCGGGGGTCCAAAATCGTGGGGAAATTTTTGAAAAATAGGATACTAAGTAGAGGGGTTAAAAACTAATTTTAAAGCTTTCCATAATCAAAAAAACTTCATTTTTCAAAGAAGTCTTTTTTAAATTCATGATTTTTCAATATTTTGTTTTCTTTTATGAATGAAAGTAATTGTGTTTCCATATTTCGGGGTGGGGTGCCCAGACCCTCCTGTCTACGTCACTGCCTAAACCCCCCTCCATTACCCCACACCTCCATGCAGGGCTGGGAAAAAATTTAAATATAATTTCAGGTTGTTTCGAATTGAATATGCGTATTAAAAAGTATCATTTCGTCCTACCTATCAATCGTAGAGACTCGTTAATTTCCGAGGCTGTACGAAGACAACTTCAGTTTTCAGGAAGATGGGGCACTCCCTCACTGGAGTCGCCAAGAGCGTGAATCTCTAAATGAAACTCTACCGAACGGTTGGATTGATAGTCGAGGAGTTGGCGACTTAGCATATATCAGCTAGGCTCCACAGTCATCGGATTTGACCAAGGAGATTGTAAATATCTGGCGGGGGCACCACTGGTTTCGAGCGTGGAGCGAAGTTTGGCGGGAATTGGAGTGCTTGGCTTTAACCAATGAGCCCCTGTTCTAATTTCGTTCATGCGCTATACCACGCAATTCCACGACATTTTACAAATTAATTCAGTTAAAACCTGCGCATTTTCGTGTCCGGTATAAAACGGCATTAACACCCTCTATTTTAAAGTACGTATTTCAATTACATTTGTGATTTGTATGATTTTCTTTTGGTATTTTTTCTTTTGGATTATATTTGGTGTTTTTTCTATTCTCCTTAAAATTCATGATTTATTTTGTATTCGCATTGTTATGTCTTATAATTCTTGAACTATCTTTTCTTTATTCGACTCTTGACCAGCACACATAGGTATATTTGATAATCAAAATTGTTTTTGTACAATTATATTTTTTTTTAATGTTCATAAATCTGCATTAGCCGCTTTTTTAAGATATTTTGGTGACCCCAAATCAGGTTTACTTGTGGGTCACCTATATTCCAATTTACTGTTTTATTTATTGTGTATATCTGTACTTAGTAGTCTACGAATGAGTAGAATACATGCATTGTACGGATTCGGCTTCGACTTTGAGAAAATTCATGATGCTTGAAAGTAAACACACTTTGTCAATTTTCTCAGAATTTATTTGCTGGTACGACGCGTTTCGATGCTAAGGCAGCGACGCTCAGGCCTAAGCGTGGAAAGGCGTCGTACTAGCATATAAATTCAGTGAAAATTGGCAAAGTGTGTTTACTTTCATACAATGGTATAGATATTATTATTATTATTTGGTATTTAAAACACACGACCTGAGTGAATCTTGTATTTCCCATTTCAAATACTTACAGTTTTTTGGTATTTTCCCAAATAATTATATTATAATTATTATAAAATAAAAAAAATACTTAAAAAATGCTTTTGAAGTAGCTCTGATAACACTTCTGTGACATTATGCTATGTAGATTAGGTACTTCGTTTTCGTTGGAAATGTTTACTCCGACTTTGCAACCATCCATAACGTTCCAAGGCAGGATATATTTTTTAAGATCTCTTATTTTCCATACAAATGTATTTTTTATTTCAAAAGGTACTTAAAATACTATTTTGCAGTTTTTTCTCAACGAAATAAAAAAAATACCTTAAAAATACTTTTGAAGTAGCTCTGATAACACTTTTGTGACATTATGCTACATAGATTACCTCTTTTTCGTTGGAAATGTTTTCTTCGTCTTTGCAACCATCCATAACGTTCCAATGCTGGTTATATTTTTTAAGATCCCTTATTTTCCGTACAAATGTATTTTTTATTTCAAAAGGTACTTATAATACTATTTTGTAGTTTTTTTTATCTATTACCCACGTCAAATGCATGTTGTATTTTTCATTTAAAATACATTTGGATAGGTATTTTGAATTTCAAATACTCCTCGGCCTGTAGTTTGCCCAGTCTGCCCCCATGCCTCTATCTTATCCCCTTTGGGCACCCGTCCCTTTTCTCTTTAATGCCCCCCTCTCATCTGTGGGTCCTCTCTTGTGGCTGCTGTAGCCATTTCCTTTCTCGTTCCCTTGTTCTGCCTCGACCTCTGTGAATTCTCAACTCTGAATGTGGAAATTCGCTTCGAAAAATCCTCCGATTCTTCACATCTTGTCCGCCGTCACGTGTTTTTAAACCTTAAGATCCTTCTTATAAAGGTACAGGTATTGAAAACGGAGCAGCTTTGAATGGTCCCATGAGTACTGCATTATGCATATAATACTATGTATCTGTATACAAGGTGTTACTGGAGGAATCTGCAATACTTCAGGAGGTGGCAGGGGTGACGATTTTAACCATTTTTTGTCCTATAATCATGGGGTCGCTACGCCTTAGTTTCTTAGCTATGGCAACGAAAACATTTTCATGGATGCACTTTAAAGTTACCATGAAAACTATATTTCTTGGGAATCCAGCCTATCAAATATTTTATTTAATGCCCTGAAGTTTTTAGGACATTAAATAATTAGGGTTGGACGAAAGCGTGCGATTATAATTGTCTCTAAAAATTACTCTTTTAGCTTAATTAAACGAGAGTTTTGGGCGAGTATCAGAAATACGATTGCGCAATCTCATCTATTTTGAGATTGTCTTAGACAATTATAATCGCACATTTTTTCCGACCGTAATTATTTAGTGTCCTTAAAAATTCAGAATATTAAATAAACTGTCAAAAAGGCTTGACTGTTTAAAAGGCTGGATACCGAAGAACAACAGTTTTCATGGTTACTGCAAAGTGAATCCAAAACAAATGTTTTCGTTGCCATAATTCAGTCACAAAAGAGTTGCAACCTCATGTGCTTATGAACGAAAAATGCTTAAAATTGTCTGTCCTACGACCTCCTGAAGTACTGAGACCGACACATTGTTGTTGAATTTAATTGCGTAGAGAGATTTTCTTATTTGGAAATTTAAAATATATGCACGTTAAGATGAAGAATGGGTAATTTTTGACTTCTTTTCTCAATTATATTACTCAACATCACC
The DNA here is from genome assembly GCF_921293095.1 of Ischnura elegans. Classification (NCBI taxonomy): domain Eukaryota; kingdom Metazoa; phylum Arthropoda; class Insecta; order Odonata; family Coenagrionidae; genus Ischnura; species Ischnura elegans. Next base: position 101,043,453 of record NC_060248.1, on the reverse strand, counting down.
TTGTTCGCAAAAAAGGTGATAGAATTTAGGTGCATTTTAGACTGTATGCTCCGACCCAGAAAAATATCGGATAGCATGTACATGCCAGGTATAGTGCAAAAAATTAGCTAGGCAAATGCATCACAGGATTCAAAGTAGAAGTATTGAAAAGGTAAGAGTAAAAGGTCCTAGCCACTAGAAATTTGACTTTTAAGTAAGATAATATCATAGCCTTCGATAAGGTCTTGGATTCAGGAAGACTGTTGCAATATTTTGCTAGCTCCGTAGATTTCATAACATGATTTTTTGATTCCATTGTCTCCTTGTAAGCGGTGTATGACGATCATTTAAAAGCAAAAAAAATACATCTTAAGAATGACTACATTATATCAGCATTTAGACGAACTAGGACTTCATCATTGAACTTCGAGCTGGGATCATGGTCGATGTTATTTTTATGCGCTAATTGAACCATTCTGGAAGGAAACAAAATCAGTTCTTTGGAAACTGGATGCATTTTTTTACTTTCTCTCTTATTACCTCATAGTTCTCTCACGTTCGTCTCACTCACGTTCATAGTTCTCATAATCTGCTCTCAAGCATAGAAATATGTAGGTTTTATCCTGTGTCAGAGTTAAATTTGTCACGTTTTAGGGTAAACATGATTAATGTGTACTGGAATAGTTCAGGCTTACCTCGTTGGCAATTAATACATAATTATGATGACTATTTATTTCCGCAGTAAATTATTTCTTATTGATAGGGAAACTAGTTTCGCTGACTTACCTGCACGATCATCAAGTAATACTATCGGCGCAAAAAAGGTAGAACGCTGAACTTTAAGCATTTATATGAAATCCTGCCGAAGCTCCACAGGGTCGTGACGTATATCGTTTAACTCATGCTATTCGGCTACAACAATGAATCTATAAAAAATGTTTTAACGTAAATGTTATGCTTCTGCGGTCGAAAGAGTGAAGAAGAACGCGCGCAAAATTATTAGAACCGTGAAACGGACGTCTTCTTCATCTTGTCACGGGAAAAATATTTAATAAATTTATTTCATTGTATTTTTTATGGAGAGGATGACATCATTGCATCACAAATAGCTTTCTAAAATTAGATTCTACCCATCCTTTGATTTTTAAAATGTCCGAAAGGTAGAATTCAATTTCCGGTGCGTAGAAAAAAAAAGAATAATGTAGTTACGTATGCTATATGAACAAAATATTCCTAATCTTTTCATGTAAGGGAATGTTTATATTGTTCCTCTTATTTAAAATAAACCAAAAAGACGAAAATCCTCTTTTTGGTAGAGCGCATTGCTGCTGATCGTTTTTAGTTTTTGTGGCTTATTAAGATTAGTAATCAGTAACGGATCTATAGATTTAGATTCAGAAAAGATATTTATTGTTCTAGGAATCTTGCCCTCTAAGAACAAATACAATTTACTCATGCAAATTCATAGAGTAGTTTTAAACATAGAATTAATTAAATATAAAATCATGAAATCAACTCAGCTTACTCAATGCCAGCGATAAATTATTAGTTATTATGGGGCAGTAAGTAATAAGCTATAAAATTTTGCCTTCAGCGATTTCAAAACTGAGTATTTTTAACATCATCAGGTAGATTATTCCAGTGATTGGATGCTACAACCTGGAATGACTTCTGTAAAGAAGTTGTGCGATGAGCGGGCTAATAGTTGAAGTTAGCATCTGACCTTGAAGTCATTGTAGTATTTTTAGGCTTAGCTTTAAATAGGTTATGTAAATATTCTGGATTTTTATAAAGAAACAATACGTGAAGGAAAGCAGCGAGGAAATATTTTCGTCGTTTTTTAGGGGAAAGCCATCCAATTTCATTGAGGTATGGCAATATATGTACAATGTACATCTCTTCGAAGGTTGAACACAAAACTTACACAGGAATTTAATTGGCGTGAAAGTTTTAAATCAAGTTCATCTGGGATAACATTATAAACTAAACAGCAGTAATCGAATTAGCGGAAACAATGGAGGATATTAACATTTTCCTGGTTTCAACAGGTAACAGTTCCTTGCTTAGTTTTAATTGATACACAATTTTACTGACTTTGCTCGAAATGTCAGGGATTACTATAGGGGGGGCTAAGGGGGCTATAGCTCCCCTTGGGTGTCCAATTTACACAAGATAGAATGGTATTTTTTTCTGACCCCCACTACTGCTGGAATTTTAACCCCCAAGTAGCCTACTGTTTGTACCACTAGCCGCTACTGTTAGTGGCAGTAGTGGTAGTAGTTTTAGTAGTGATTCGATGTTTAGTACTATCAATTTTAATAGTAGGTACCTTATGATGCAGAAGATCAGCGAAACTAGTTATACTATGGCATAAATAGTAACTGTGGGAATAAAAGTTAATATTATGAATAATTTAAACAAATTTCGCACTTATAACCTACAGCTAAAAATGTAGGCATGCTAACCTTTGTGTGGTATATGATGGCAGGTGATTGGTCTAGGGCGACGAACGGGATGAAGTAGAACTCGAGTTTTGTTCCGTTCCCTTCCATTCATTAGAGCGAGAGTCTCCTGACCGCTGCCCTTTGGATTTTTCGCCCCGAATTTAGCGCATGAATAGTCATCGCGTCCCCTCTGTCCTTCATTTCCCGGGACGAGTTTCCCTGCCCTCTTGGATGACCAACCTGTCCCCCGAAACCGTATCCGATGAGAAAAATATGTTTTTTCCATAGGAGTCCCATCTCCGTGTTCCTTCTATCTCGCGCCTGTTTTATTTCCGTTTCCCTCTCCCCTTTTTCCTTTTCTGTCCCGTAACCTGGCCCTCAAATTTTTAGGTCTTCGTATTTACATCCGATAATGTAAGGATATCACGCTGTATTTTTACCCTGAGATTTATGGCTTCTACACACAATCTGCCTCATCACTGTTGCCTTTGCCCATATTCTTTCATGTGTCCATTTCTTTTCTATTCTGTGAATTTATACCGATGTATGCTTATGATGTTGTGTGGATGAATGAACGAATGAACTATTGACTATTTTATGCATAGATATATTTTCCGATACGTCCTCGACCTACCATTCATGCCTCCGGTTGCCATGGCAATGTATCCTCAGGGCACTGCCGCCTCCGCCTCAAACTTTTGTCAAATATGGCCCATCTCTTTTCGTCCAAATATACAACCTTTTTTTCCCCATCTGACCTCATCTCCTTTTGTATACATATTTCCATCATGTGAAAACTTCTTCTGTGTGAGCTCCATCCTAGCCATGAGGAGATATTTTTTCTTCTCTCTCCTCAGCGCGTGACGTTTAGCCTCACCCGGAAGTGCATGATGAATAATCTCATCTCATTCTTTTTTCCTCTTCTCCTTGCTTGTGTATGTATTCCTCGGTTTTATCTCTTAGCTTGGATGGCTGAAAATTTCGGGGAATTTCGGAGAAAATGGATGATCTTTAGCTGAGAGCCTGCGCCACCTCAGTCAAAATGCCTACGAATTTTGTGAAAATCGTTGAAAAATTCTCTCTAGCCAATGTAACGATGAGATAGCTTTAATGCTGCAGTTTTCCTCCTGTTTGGAGTAGCTGTTTAATGTACGGGGTGGTATACTGCAGGAAAGAATACGCAGAAATGCTTCTTGGGTTTTATCATATTTTTCGTTAGGTGAAATTTTGGTTATGCTTTTATTAAACAGAGATTTTACAGGTGAATTTTAATAAAAGATTTACGGACAGTATGTCTGCGACCTGAATTATTAAGTTGATATTAATAAGTATTAATTGGAATTTTGTAATAACTTTCATGCGAAAACGTTACAGGTTCAAGACTACATTTAAAATATATATTATTTCGCTTGGTGCATTTACAAATTATGTTGCTTATTGGTACACCTGGAAAATAATGGTCTCCATAATACTGCAGGATTAACTTTCTGTCGTTTTTTTATTACTTTTTATTGATCATGGAAAATGAGCTCTATACAGCGCAAAGAAATCAAAACATTCCTCTTGTCTTACAATATTTAAATGGGAGACAATTATACAATACTATCCAATTGAAATAAATTATAATTTATGCCATTAATATATACACTTTTTAGATAAAAATCATAAAAAAATTATAAATTCTTTTGAAAGTCATTATTGCTTATACTTCTTCACCTAATTGGAATGCAGCATTCTTCTGGGTAATGTATGAGTTTAAAAAAATGTTTTCTGTATTTGGTCTATGGTCTACATAACTTTCTGGTTTATATATAAGTGATTATTGAAAAAGTCTTTCAAATATGTACATATACGTTCAATTTTTACCAGTTGATTTCACAGAAAATATTTAATAGAGAATAAATTACGGTCTTTTATCTGCTCTGCGCATCGTTACATGACTTTGATTTGTTTCAAGTTTAAAGCACACGCTGCTAAAGAGATCATTTAGATGCCTTGTTGGGGAGTTACTGAAGTTGAGAACTCCTTTGTATTGCTTTCATGACATCGAATTCGGAGAATTGAGGAAAATCCGGTCGTAATCGGAGGTACCTAACTCCCGACTGCTGTTCACACAATACATGTCGCTTAAATGTTTTGCCTTTCTCACTGCGGAAAATAGTCGAACGGGTTGGTAAGACGAGAACATCATTCCAGAGAGCTTGTTTACCCGGAGAATGTGATTGCTCTGGCCAATATGCTGAAGTTCCTCGCCCGGAAGCTTGAACTGTTCTGTACCTACATACCTGGTGGCGTTGTACGATCTTCTAAATTATCTTCTTTATTTCTAAAAAATTCTATTCTTTTGACATCAGGAATTCTTAGATAAATTATTTGGAATACTTTTCTTCTTTTAGGAACAATGTTTAAATAACCTATGTATTTATGTGGGGCCTTGTGCAAATTTTTACATCTACGTACATTAAAGGCCGATTCTGGACATGGTTACGACATGGATATCTTTTCATGCCTTAATGATCGATTTGAAGAATGTAGCATTCCACTTGGAATGTTTAATGGTGTATTTCATTCATAAAAATGAGCTGTGGTAGAGGGGGTGAGAAGCCAAGGGGTACAAGGGATTTTATTTCTAAATAGAGTGAAGTAAAGAAATTGATAAAAGAAGTATAAAAAAACTTACAATTAGTAGCAAAAGGCGGTGGGTCAGCCAGGATTTCTGTTCGGGGGGTCACAAAACCAGGGGGGAAATTTTAGAAGAACAGGGTTCTTAGTAGAGGGTTTTAAACTAATTTTAACACTTTCCATAATGGAAAGAACTTCATTTGTCAAAGAAATCGCTTGCATATTTATGATTTTTCAATATTTTGTTTTCTTTTGTGTAGGAAAGAAATTGTGTTTTCATATTTCGGGGGGGCTCCGGACCACCCCGAAACATGAAAACCAATTTCTTTACCAAATTTCCGTTCCTTATCCTGTTTGAAAAACGTCACTTTCACCCCTTGGCTTCTCACCCCCTTATATCAAATTGAATTTCTTTGTTTTTAATTTTTGTATTTAACTTTATAGTACCTTTATTTTCGACCACTTGTTTTACATATCCGTTAAAATATCGAGTGCAGGTTGTCAATTTAGGTTATAAAAAGATAATTCTTTGTTAACGTTTCGGAATAGAATGATTTCCATCTTCAGGACTGCACAAAAGGAATCATAAGAGGGTACAACACCTACATCTTATCGCTTATTTAACGTATATATATAACGTATATATAACGAGGTATAGTTATCTTAAAATTTTTTATATAGGTACCTCATTATTGCTAATTCATCTTTGGATGAATCCTCCAGGACTTATGATAAACGGAATAAATATAATTATAGAATATAAAATAGCACAAGCAAGATGTCCCTAGGGATCGCTATAAGAGATATCTAGTCAACTTGTACAACATGAAAACAACTTTCAATTGTTTATGTTAGAACATGATAGCAGATTGTCTCTGTTTACAATTTCACATTTGATTTGCTTAAGTTGTACATGTGATTCAACCTTTATAGGTCCTCTTTTCAATCCTATAAACAATAGTTTGATTGTATTGTATGTATTGTACTGTAGGTGTACGTAAAATTTCATCATCAACCGTCTTTGAGGTAAACGAATTATTCATTGCAAACGCATTATTGATTGAACCCAAACAAAGGTCAAATGCATCTTTCGTGCATTTACCAGAAGTGCGAGGCACAGAACTATTTGTATTCTGTCAATGGCTTTAAAATACTCTCCCTTAAAATTTTCAAGATTCGTCCTGAAAAATGGGCACAGTTTCTCTTGGAGCTTGTGACCATGAAGCCTGATCCAACTGTCATTGTTGGGTTCGGAGAATCCGGATATCCGATGGCCCACAGGGCTGCTTGCATCCGGACTGCCCACCTAAAGTTTTGAGGGAACGGCTGTGTGCTTCCGGAGACGAAAAAGTTTGCATTTGGACGCCTAAGGTTTCTCATCCAAGTTATTTCCTTCCCTCTCCTCTTTCTCATCCTTCGAAACCATTATTCCGTTTTTCATCCCATCCGTCTTCCCAACCAATCCACTCAAGCTTCAGCCTCGCTCGCGAGCGGCTTTGGGAGTCGTCACTTGGCTTCTAACATCATTCGAAGGTAAAAAAAAAACAAAACCGAGTGAAATGTCCAGGAAATTCTGTTCACCATTTACGTATTCAATCCCATAATCGAAAGATAAAGCCTTTCAATATCTTGGGATTGATCCTTTCCAGGAAAGATCACTTCGCGTCTATCTGAGGTGCAGAATCTGGTCGGTGGTTAAAAGGCCAATGGGGTCTCATGCATGGATGCCGACTTACAAAAAATATTGGTGGGGCCCAAACCGGGGATCTTGCCCCGAGAAATTTTATGAGTAGTGAGTTTGAAGTTTTTTAAGCATTTTAGAAGAGTCATATGATCAACATTAGAACCCTGATAACTCGAATCTCGATATCTGGATATTCCAGGGAAAATCGACAAGCCTGACACATTTTTTCCAAGCCTGAAATGCCGCTGGTGTTCCTTCATCCTGGTGACAGGAAGGACTATCGCCACCAGGATGAAGGAACACCAGCGGCATTTCAGGCTCGGCCAACCCGAAAAATCCGCCGTGGCTGAGCACAGCATATCACACGACCATGCCATTCGCTGGGAGAACACGAAGGTCCTGTGGCGTGTGGACAGATTCTGGGAAAGGCTGACCAAGGAAGCTATTTTAATTCGGACGACGACTAACACCATGAACCGTGATGCTGGTTACGCCCTAAGCAATTCCTGGAAACCGGTGATTAAATACGTCAGTGAAGCCCGGGAAAAAAGGCGGGAAAAGGCGGACCAATCACGAGTCACCTGACCTGGAGCCCATACTATATAAGTGGGATCACTCAACGCAAAGACAAGCCCTGATGACGATGGACGACTCGGCCATCGAAACGTCGGCAGAGATGGAGAACCTTATCCGGTGGCAATCCCGAATAAACTTTAACAACATCATACGCCGGGAAAACCTCAGATCTTTCTTCCAAAAAAGTCAACGTTTTTTTCTTTTGTAGGTTTGCGAGTAGTGAAGGACACATTACTATGTTTAATCTCAATGGTTTTAAAATCTTCTCCTTTTAAAGTTTCAAAATTGTTCCTCCAAAATGGACACATGTGTGTCATACACACGCACACACACACAAAGTTAACAAAATTTCACATCTGTTCTTCCACTTCACCGTCACGTACCATTCGAGGTTATCTTTTCTTTTCACGTCTTCCGATTTCTGTTAGCCCCAATTTATATATATTCGCCGTAATGTGGTGTTAATTCCTAGAAAAACCTGCTATTTTAGGCATAAGTATCCTGAAAAATGTACATGGAAATCTCAAAACCCTTTGAATGATGCTGTAATGAAAATCAGCGTCCTGTGGCGCCATGTTATTTTCATTGTAATATAATCGTTTATAAGTTCGTGTCTTTTATTTAGAAAAAATCTTTTTTCGTGAAATCTCTTACTCAAACCACCCCTCATTTTTCCTCTTGGTTGTGTGAAAACAAAACTTTTTTCTCAAACCGATGTCCTTATCCCCTGCTGAAATTAGCGTCAAGTATAAATGGGGATTTCAATGAGAATTTGAGAGAGATTGTTTCTTTTCTTCAGCTAAGGTTAAAATCTGCAGTTAATACTATATAGCCCGGTAATCATAGAACTAGGAAAAAATGATATTTTTTCATGGCATACCTGATGAATTATTGGTAATGGATACTTTTAAATTTACTTTTTTGTGTCTAATAGTTATTTTTTCATGGCCTTGTTTTCAAACTTCACGAAGGAATCTGTTTTTATCATTTATGCTGTGAAATAAAAAAATGAAAACAATGTAAATACCTCAGCTGAGTAACTCAAGCTTTGAAGCTTCTTTAAATCATTTGTAGCACTAGGTCCCAGTTATTGGATAACTCACAAGCATAAAGGTGTAGTTGAGTGGAAAATTCTAAATCTCCTGTTCCTGTAAAATATTCTCGGGTTCACTTTTGCCTTAATTAGCGTATTTCGTCCAGGAATTGGCGCTGTGTCCTGCTTGTATATCCTAAACATTGTCCTTGTACCTTAAAAGCTAATTGTGAGTTGTAGTAATAGTTTCCGACCTTTTTTGATTAACACTCTTTCGCCGCGGTTTATATCTTTTTATATTTGAGGTCTATAGTAGTTTCGTTCAGCCAGACTGCTTGTCAGTTACTTTCCGGGGAAAATGAGCTACAGCTTGTTTATTCTTTACGAGATACCTACGTATGAACGCTGCTTCAAAAATCACAGAACAAATATTTTTCGTGGGGTTTTTCTCTCTTGCATTATGAAAAAAATATTCCAATGTTTTCACGTGCCAAGACATTTTTTTCCTTTTTTGTGGCCTTTATTATTCTTGTTTCGATTAAATTTACATTCATCGGGACGATTCCTATAAATTATGCTAAAGTAAATACCCTAATGCGCTTGAAAATATTAAGGACTACCTACATATGTAACCAATACACAGACTTCCCACGCCGGTAGGCCCTAGTGTGGTTCAACGCGAAAAATCTGGGCATGTCCTTCGCGCAACTTCGCGTCTCATTAAAATTTGGCATTACCATATTTTAGAGGCATTGCAACAAAGTTGGGGGGTGAGAGCTAAAACATTTTCAGGTCAGAAAAGGAGTGACACCCTAATATGCGTTATATGTTCGCGGTAGAATTTTCCAGGAAAATCACATTTACGTATGCTGTAAACGAATTTTTCTCTAAGTTCCGCCAGCGTTGTGTTAAATTTTATTCAAATTCAGGTCAACACTGCAAAGAAAATTACGATTTGGTTTTGTTCCCATTCCCATTGAGGATCGGGCTATTTAAAATAACCCCGACCAGTTCTTTCATATTACGCTGAAATCAAGTCGAAGTCAAGTTCCTTAACTTATGCCGTTGTGAAATGTGTGTCTCCATTTGCAAATAAGTGTTGGGTACGCCCCCATCCTCCGTCTCGATTTTCACTGAAAATCCACTCCGATCATCTCTTCCCGCGTCCGTCAGCTATCATGTTTACCTCGCCCCAATTTTTTTTTGGGTCAATCCATCCCTTTTTCAAACGTATCAATCTCTGTGCCTCGAGGGGCGACCCTCCCCAAACAGCTCCCACTCCCTTCCCCTAACTTCCCCGCATGATGAATCCACCACTAGGTCTGGGCAATGTATCGAAACATCGGAAAATATCCATATTCTGCATACGTGCATCGGGAATCCGATATTTAGTGTTGACTGTTTGAAATGCTGTCAGATAAAATTCTAATAGCCTTATTCAAACATTAAAATATCGCGCCCAAAATAATATCACAAAAAGTATGATGATTTTTATCTCCATACAATATCGTGATAAATCGATCAGTCTAAAAAAATCGTCGACCGATAATATATCAAGCTAGATTCAGCGGAGAGGTTTACGGTATTTACATCGCCTGTGTCCATCTGTGTAGACGACGGTTTCGCCGGCATTGCAACTGGCTGCTTCAGGTCGCAAGTGCAGATTGATGTTATCGACCGTTTTCTCTCCGCAAACATTCGCGCAGCCGCGAGAGCCAACGCACGGTATCAAGCTAGATAAATCGACAAAGTCCTACTTATCGTGGTATGTTCTCGATAGGTGATTTGTAATTTGGGGCATTTTTGACGGGTGATATTTTTTGGTATTTCCTTGGGTCGTATATCAAAATATTTTATCGTCTCTCCTCTCAACTACCCCGTTCAGATTACGATTGTCCCAACGATCGTCCTAACGATAGTTGGCAGAACTAGATGTGTGAATGCATGTCCGGACAATAGTTCACGTAGCTCCTAACGTTGCCACTTTACGATGGTTAGGCGCTGCGAAACCGGAAGCGACATGAGAACGACGTGAAGTTTTTGAAGCTCCCATCGCTCTATTTTTTTCATGGATTGGTCCAAGCAAAGAAGAATATAGGCGGAAGAAAAATTATACGTTAAATACACGTAGAACACGGCAATATCTTAACTCTCCATACGTCAAAAGCTTTACTAACCGTCAGTTTCTCGTTCACTTCAGAATTCAGCTATGGAGTTCACCATAGGTTTTAACCATTGTTGTGTGAATGAACGATAGTTCCAACGGTTGCTTGAACAATCGTTATCTGAATGAGGTAAACAAAACGATATTTTTAATTCCGATATATGCTATCGTAATCGCTAATTATCGACTCCACTATTGAATTTTCGATATCGTCCCTAGGGCTATCCACCTCCCCTCCTTCCACACCTCCCCATACTTTACCTCCCCTATTCTCCCTCCCCACGCCTTGAACTATCCATTTCTTTCCTTCCCCCGCCCCTCATCGCGCCGCCGCCGCTGCGCTGTCCATATTTACTGGCTCGTCTCCCGCGTTTATTTACCGTCGCTGCTGATGCTCCTCCATTTGGCACTTCGCTTCGGACCCGGGCGGGCGGCCGGAACTTTATTAGAGAGGAGACGGCGGCCGCAGGAGGCCGGCCTCACACACAGTGAAAGAGTGTATACACTAGCCGCTCTCTCTCCCTTATACTTCCCCACTTCCTCTTCTGCAGCCTTCCTTTCTCTCTCGATTCCCCTTTCCCTTTGCTTCCGTGCGTTCTCCAGCAAAGCCGGGATTTGATTAACGCTGCGGTCAGCCAAGAGTAGCTCCTTGATCATCCGTGTATTGAATATGGGAACGGCACACTTCTTGATATCCCAATCCATTTCATACACATACTAACCAGTTGGGAACGTGTTGAAAGTCAAGACACGATGTGTAATGCATTTTGGGTATGGTTAGCCTCTGGGATAACCCAAAGTTTCAACATGGCTTTGTATCTATCATATTAAAATGTTTAATTTTTATTTACGATATCATTGCTTATATATCAATCCTTCATGTGTTATTTATGCATCAAAAGTTCTATTTATGTGTCTGCAAGAATTCTTACTCAAATATACAAAAATTATGATTTTTTTCTGAAAGTTATCCCACCAACAAATATAAGCCTCCGGGTTTACCTAATGCTCCAACCTTGATTTGTGTCTATTATAATATTTCCAAAAGTTTAATAAGCAATAAAAATATATTATAATTATTTTATTGTCACTGTGTTTGCGAATACTTGATGATGTTTTAGCGCCAAAAATTGCAATAATTATGACGCTGAGAGACCAGAGTTTTTCAAATGCTTTTATGCGTTTCAAGCTTTTTCTTGCGATCATTGACGTTTAGAACTCTTCGTTTGAACACTTTACAACAATTTGTCAGGTAAATGATTTAATGCGGCGAAATGAAAATGGTTATCTTAAATTTTAATAGCGAGGTTTTGAACTTAAAAAGAAATAGACAAAATGCTCTCAATTTATCCCTTATAAATGCGTACTTTTATATTGGTGTGCTAAATTGGTATACTAAATAAGCGAAATCTCGTAAGAAACCATTAAATGCTTCTTTTATTTTTCATTTGAGTATTTTGACTTCAAATAGCAATGTACTGTGCGTTCTTAGTTTAGTACCTATATGGTAAATTTTGGCAATCATCAAGATTTTATACTCGATATTTTCAGATATTGTCTAAGTACGCAAATTTTGATCGCAAAATGGAATCCAGGTGGCATAACTAGCAGTCCGGATTTTATACCTTAACTTACTAATGCTGGAAGGCGATTCTTCCGTTTGAAGATTGAATTGACATTATACAATGGAGAAATGTACGATTTAAAAGTACATAACCCGTTGTATTACATTTTAGATTGGGCGAGAAAAAATTGTTCCCATCAATAAATTAACTGTTTCTTTTACCTGTTCTCAACTTTTGTTCCAATTTCTCCAGCAACAAAATGTAGAATTTTCTCCCATACTCGAACGTACGCGAACGAACTCGTTAAATTGCTGATAAGGAAGTAGCTTACTCTGGTATGGTATGGTATTTGGAGGAGGCGACAGCTGAGGTCATTTGCGCCATGAGGGTAGGGTCGGGAAGCAAGGGTGGAGAGAAACCCGGCGTCGGCGTTAGCCTGCTCTTAACGAAAGGTGCCAAGGGGACCACGGCTTAACGTCCCATCCGACGGTCGGAGTTATGTCCTTGAAATGTTCTCCACACTACATTCAAGCAGGGACCGGGCAGTATTTGAAAATTCTCTGGCACTGCCGGGATTTGAACCCGAGCCCATTGGGTGGGAAGCCAACACTAACCACCACACCAACCCGATCCCCCTAGCTTATTATTCTTGCAAGTAAAACATTATATTAGTTGCACGGTTAAAAAAAAATGTTTTTATCTGTGACTCTCTTTGATTACCTGTAGCCATCTGTTGGATATGGTGGAGCAGCCGCTACCGCATCTTATACACGTATAACCAATATAAAGCTCCACACTGGCTACAAGTACTCTTTTCTACATTTATCTAGTCATATTGGCACTCTTTCTCCCGTAAAGGAGCCATCATTAAAAAAAGGTCCTCATTGGAGTCGTTGAAAGTTACATGCTAATACATCATGACTTCTGAATCGTGTTACTTGTTCTGTAATGGCTGACAAACGAAAAGATATGAATGAATCATGAGACTCTCCAAGCATAGCATAACCCGTTGTAGTTATAAATTCCCATGTGAAGAAGAATAGCTTTATTTTATCTGCTTGGATAAGGATGTATGGGATTAGAATGAGTAGATTATTGATTATTTCTATTCCAAGCGTCCAAGGTTTGGCCTTGATCACCAATTTGTTTTGTTGAGATTCTGACATTTTGCCGTTTGGATCTCACGCTGCAGCGTGCTGGTAGCAGACTTACTTACGGTTCCCTTTTCATAATCCTCGCCGATAGAAATGGGGATGATGCAACGATTTTTTCCCTCTTTAATTTGGGACCATAAGGAAATCCGCTTGGATAAACCTAGGAAGATCGTTATCAGCCTCACTCATTAAAGTATTTCCTCTGAGAAACGGGGTAAATTCTATTTATTCGTTGATTGCTCCACAGTATTTTTGATTATTTTATGCTCATTGCAAAATATTTCTAAGAAAAATGAACTGAAGAAAATGTGATGGATGAAATGAACCCAAGATAACAGGTTAAGGAAATTTATTTCACTAATAAATTAAAGAAGCCTTTATTTCGTTTGCATTCTGAAAAAATATTCGGATCATCATGGTTAAATTCAAAGTTAATGTGCAATGCTGGGTTTTGATATTAAAGAAATGGAGATATTTTCATTCTAATTCCCGTTTATCTCAATTATCTGCTTTATTTTGATTCATGATATATTTTAAGTTATCGACGGATATTGTTTCTATTGTCGTTTTAAATTCTTTTTCCTTCCCTCTGTAGGCATTTTATTTCAAAGCTTTTTAAAGCTCAAAAGGATATTCCCAAAGTCTTTGAAGAAGAATCTGTACGACACTAGTAGCACGTACTTTTTCTTTTGTTCTCAATTATGCACATGTTCTTACAAAAAACCTGCTTTGCATAAACTGCTTTGATTTTTTACTCCCTCTATCTCAGAGACTAGGCTTTAAGTCGCTTATTGGCGTGAAATGACTCTTTGCAAATATGACTCTTTGAAACAACGTCGTGTTAGGTAACACAGAAATTTACTATCACTCATAAAATAATTCCGAAGCACAAATTTCCCTTCAGGAGTGAGTATATTTTCCACATTGAGTAGCCAGCCTTTTCCCAGCTCTTTTGGCTTTATATTTATTGGTAGAACCCTTAATTCTTTGGTATTTCTCCACTTTTGCTCGTCAATAATTTCTTGTGTTTATGTCTTTATGTATGTATTATAGTTCCTATGAATGCCAAAGTCGGCATGAATAGTGGTTTTAACCCATGATAACTGTTGCTTCTAAGCAACAGTCAAACATGTCTAAATTTTCAGTTCTATTCAGGAAATACCTAAACTGCGCATTATTTCGTGGCGGAAAAGTTTTCAAAATGAAAAATCTAGAAATTTGATTTACCCCAGAAGTAGCTCTGGTTTAGAAAGGGTTAATTTTATACTTCATGATAAATAATGGATAAGTATATTTATTTTGCTTGATACGTTTAGCACGGTAAAGTCATCAAATCTGCTCATAATTCAACTAAAGCAATGTAGACTTCATATCACTCTGTCGAAAAATTTGGGCTATTTTAGTATAAATTCTTCATTTATTTAGGAAGGATTTTTTATTTTTTAGCTTCAGATATTTAAAATGAACTTTGGTTTCCAGTATGCTCCATGAAGTCCAACACTATGTTTTTCTGGAGAGGAATAAAGCATACCTGCCTACCTTTTCAGTATTATTGACTAGCCATGGACCCACTTCCGCTCTGGCTTCCGGGTTAAACCTCCAGTTACGAAGCACATGTTTTAATCCCAAATACACGGTGAGTAAGATAATTGCTCGTTTATAAAAATAAGTAAAATTTTATCTGTCACATGAATAGAAGAAATATTCAAACGTGTTGAAGTGAAAACGGTCTTAACTTTGAGATTTGGCGTAATAAGTTAGTAATCTACATGTTTTTTCTATGAGTGGTTTGAATTTCGTATTTCCCAAGCCACCTGACGCTTCCTCGTATGTTTCGGCGACCAGAAAATTGGGTCTCTCGGTCACTTAAGTGAAGGAGGAGATCAAAGAAATTTCTCCTTAATTCGGACGGGATGCGCTGCCTCACACGGCTTCCCTGTTCTAGCTATTCACCTCTTCGGCCTTAAAGAATGCGACTCCGCTCGGGGCAAAAAAAGAAGTCTAGCCTCCGTCCATCCGCTTTCTCCCTCTCTAGACCTCCGTAGTTTTATCTCTCATTCAACTGGCTCCACTTGGCTGAAAACCGTCGCGCCTCCGCCGGCTCTATTACCTCCTATCAAATTGTAATCGCGTCTGCAAGCGTCTTCTTATCTACTCGGGAGCTTTTTTTTATGGCTTTAATCCAGAGTCGGTTATACCTTCTCCATCCAGTTTAGGCGGTTTCGTTTCTATTTGTGAATCAAGTGTTTGCACGTCAGTCTTTATAACTTCTCCATTTATCGCATTCTTTCCTCGTCACTCAGCTCAACAGTTTAGCACTTCCCGCCCCAGTTCTTGCCTACTTGAATCCGTTACTCTTACAGTATATAGTATTCTCGGAATTATACCATGTAAAGGGTGTTATCCAACCCGATTAAGGAATCAAATTCAATTATTAGTACTGGAACAAGAACGTGGTAATTATTTAAAATAGGTTCTCAGGCCCGGTTTCGTTTTCATGAAAAGACCTCGGGAGATGGAAGGGAAAGGTAAGGTAAGACGAATTAAAAAAAAGTTCCTCAATCATCCATCCTCTCATATTTACGTTTAAAAAGAAATAAAGGACGGAAGTTGCCGCCCACTTTTCATAAGTTTATGACGTCATTAGAGATGCGGTTCATTGGCATTTTCATGTATTGCCGCTCATTGAGGGAAGAAAGCACTCTAAAGGGTTTAGATAGCAACAAATGAGTTTAAACAGTCGATGCCAGAAGAAAGTTGGAGCACAGAGCCGATGACTCGTAAGAAGGGCTTGACGTCATCAACTTACCTGCGAATGGGCTAAGAGCATCGATTTTTCTTCGAGGACTCAGTGAGTTGGCGACGATTCCAAAAACGGAAAATTACGAGTCTATTTATTTCAGTCTCAAACTGAATCGCAAGTAAATAAAATAGCGGACGAGCCCATGGTGATCCATATACAAGTCAATGAAAATCTTCGATTATTTACTTTATAATATATAGACGGCGTGTCTAAGATATCTGTGAAATACTATATCAAGAAAACATTGTATGTTTACTTTGGAATATCTGATAACTATGCTCAATTTTTAAAATCACCGTAAAGTGCATTAATTTATAATAATATAGATAGGTGAAAAGGATTGAATATCTCCAAAGGATTGAATTCCATATTATTTTTAGTCTTTTATGCCCAGATTTCTACGCTATTTACAGGGCAGAACAGTGCTGCACATGAAAGGCTATTCCGGTTCTTCACCGAAAGGCTATTCCGATTTTAACGACCATGTAGTATACTAATGACTATGTAGTTTCCGACGTCTCAAAACTCACCCGAATTCGAACGATTCTCGATTCGAATTTCAAAACATCGATTACTATGACGTCTACCATGACGGAGGGACACCGACGTAGGTATCCATGACGCCATATGCCGGGAAACAACCTGATTTTGCTTTTTTCGATGTCGTACTGACTTGCAATCTCAATTTCAATCATAAAATTTATGGAGCACTTTGAGACTTCGGAAATTTTTAACTAAGCTTTTCATGAAACTCTTAACAGTGGGTATTTCAAAACACCCACACATTAACAAAAATATTGCTTTTGGATTTTATACTGGAAAATTATTATCCGATTATGGCAAACGTGGAGCTACTATAGGGGCACATCATGAAATTGAGCGCAGAGGTTTGAAGCTACACAAATTTGAAGGATAAATTTCATTCTTAAAACTGATAAAGATCTTTTGACGTGACTTTTGATTTCCAAACCTTTTATACGAAACCCTTGTGTCTAGGTGATGGAACATCTACAGGTTATCAAAAATATTGCTGTTGTTTTATAAAAGAAAAATTGATACCCAAGTTCTATTTCAATTGATTTTTCTACGTTGCACATACGGAGGTTGAGAACCATCGGAAAAGAAGATCCTCTTTAAGAAATTGTATCAAAATTCCATGGCGAGATATTGGTTTCAAGTAGTACATACATACCTCCGCTCACGTTTCTTTGCCCGTTTTTCCTTTCAGAGCGCTGTCACTTTATTCTGTTCCATCGAACACAATCGCATTTCCTCCTATCGTCCGTTCCGCTTTAATTTACGTCTCTCAGCGTGTCTCGTCCACTCCAGGCGTTCTTTCTTCTTTTCCGATCACTCCTCCCTTGTCCCTCAATCTCTTTCTCCTTATTTTCTCAACACCCTCTCCTCGCTGGTCCCTGAGACTCTCGGCCACATGCAGTTTTTCCCTCAGGGAATCCGTCTCTCTCTCTCTCTCTCTTGGACCCGACACACGCATTAGGTGTTGCTAAGCTGGAGATTTCTCTGTAGAGATGGGCAGTGGGAATAAAGTGCTGAACTCTGGTGTTTCCTTGGAGATTGCTTTTTTTCATGCAATGAGTTGCATATGCTTTCATGCAGGAGCAGAATTTTGGGGGATTAATAGGGTCATGACCCCCAAATATTATCAACATTTTTCAAATTTTATTGGATTACTTCATAGTTTTTTTAAAATTTGTGAATAAGTAAAGGGAGGGTATTGTAAAGTCAAGGCTACAAGTTCCTTACGTGAGAGAAGTTTTTGTACATTTGTGAAGAAGCAAAGGGAGGGTATTGTTAAGTCAAGGCTACAAGTTCCTTACGTGAGCGAAGTTTGCTAAGCTGGAGTATTCTCTATAGTGGGACCAAATTGCTGAATGCTCGCATTTCCATGGAGATTGTTTTTTTTCTTGTAATAATATGCTAAATAAGCTATCATGCAGCGGCGCATTTTTGGAGAGCTATGGGTATCATGACCCCACCAAACTTTATCAAAATATTTTAAGTTTTTATTAATTGAATAGTTTTTTATCTTTATGAAGGAGTAAATGCAGTGTATACGCGAATGCATGCCTACAAGTCGGTCGTTTTTTTAGACGGGTTCAGGTGTCGAACGAATGTACGACTTCATCCAATCGGAGTAGATCTGGCTAAGGAACTATCCGACATGACTTCGTTTTATGCAATCAATATATGGCCCATTGTGTGGCTCAGCGCTGCGTACTCGGCCACCGTGAACTTCGTTGACTGCCCAAGTCGAATTGCTCTCTCGTGCTCCTCTAGGCGTGTTTTTTGTAGAATAATGTTTTTGAAGAAATCCTTTAGTCCAATATTATTCTAGTTTCTTATTCTTTAGTATTCTCGTTTGATTCCTCATGTGACTAGGTCCTAGCGTGAAATTTGGAAAGACTTTGCGTTTAAATACTACCTTCCATTTCCACTTATTATTACTTCTAACTTTAATAGTTCCTGTGTTCTCAAGCGATTTTTTTTTCAACAAGTGGCTCAAATAGAGTATCTTGGGAAAAAATTAAATTAAATCATTACGCGTATGCCTTAAATCAGTCATAACATTTAAAGCCCTAAGTGATGCCCTGTTAGAATATTTTTCTACTGAATAATGAAAATTAAGGCAACGAAATTATTAGATATTACCGAAAACAAAGTCTCGTAATTTTTAAAAGAGTGGGATTAATTATTCTTGGGAGATACAAGAAATATTTCATTGATTAAAATTTTATGCTTATTTTGTGACACTTAAAAATGTGCCATTGAATGTTAAAATAGTGGTTCCAATGAACTTATGAATAAATCCCAAGTTGACTGGCCGTATTAGTGAGATAATGAACATAATAATATTCAATTACCTGAGTTGATAATTGCGGGAGACCGCGGTGTCTTAGTGAATTAGACGTTGGGATGCTGATCGGAGGGGAAAGGGTTCAAATCCCAGGTGATATCTGAAAACAATGAAAAAGATTATATATATGTATATGAAAATATGAAAAAGATATATATATATATATATATATATATATATATTAACAAAAGAAAAAAGTTACAAGATTCAAATCATAACAAATAATTGTAATAACAAAGAATAATAATCACTGTATAATATTGTTATGCATGGATTTCTATTTTCACCAATACTGTTATTCAATTAGTTCTAAGTTTCATGTTCTCGAAAACAACGCTACAGACGTCAACAGAGCATATGCGCACTGCGCAAGTCACTTATGTACTCCCTGACCCCTTGGGAAACCGAAGAACCTTTCATCCGAGATAATAAATCGTTTACTATAAATGAGATTTATTACTCCGCGGTGTACACTAAATATTTTTCGCTTCATGCACTCAGGTGTATGAATTTCACATATTCAAGGTAAGGAGGGCAGTTCCTTATCCTGGCTCACCTCGCATTTCGATGATTTTTTGCGGGGTAGCTTCATCCGGGATTTGATCCCGATAACCCTAGATCAGCAGCCAAGCGGTATACCCATTAGGCTCACACTTACTCCAAGTTTTCGATTGCGCCGCTAAAAACATAAATCAATATGGACGGCAAAAGTCGAGGTTAAAAATCAAGATTAGAGTACTCAAAGCATGAATAATTTAATTATTGCATTTTTAGGTTTACCTTTTTCCTATCTATTTAAACCGTTACAAAATGAAACACGAGCATATTTCTTCGACGATACCCTCGTGGCCGACTCACACATGGCAATAAGGGTCACTGCCAGTGGCGGAGCTATGGTGGGAGAGCTAAGGGGGCTATAGCCCCCCCCTTGGAAATCCAATTTACACTAGATTGAATGGCAATTTTTGTTCGGACCTGCAATACTTCTGGGAGTTAACTCCATACTTAGCCCCCCCGTTGTCCCTATCCTGGATCCTCTACTGGTCACTGCAACCTAGCAGACGGCGCGGGCTCCAGGGATTACATCGCCTTGAAGGAAGGCCCTTTTGCCATATGCAAGGGCATAAGGGAAACACGCTTTGGTCGGCGACGAGGGCGAGGTTTTTGCAGCTTACCGCACGCTAACGGGAGGGCTGTAATTAGCTTTTTTCCTGATAAGTATCGCCGTAAGATCCTGTACTGTTTAAATGAAATTTCCTGGAAGTGGAGCTCAGGAAACACTTTTTTCGGACCTTGGTTAATGATTCACAATTAGAAGTGTAGACATCTATATTTTCAAGAAAATGGCACGTAGGGTGAATAAATGCAGGCCTAGTTGGCATTGGGGTAAAGTCTACTTCTACCGAAACGAAGGTCACGGCTTTGGATCCCGCTTAGTTAGATTTCCCGTCGCTATAAAACTCTGCATTTAAAGTCATATACTTACAGTAGTGATGATAACTCTTTTCAGTGGCATGAAAAATAAATTAACAAAAGCACTTTTTACCTTCTTCCCTTTCTTCCCTCATTATCAATGTCGCGCGGATTACCGGTAGTAATGAAAATATGGTCTGTGTTCGTAAATAATTAATTCAATGTTGAGCGTGTAGATTGAATCTTATTTCCCTAACGACGCTATTTCTTATTGACGCTAACGAGTGGTTAGGTGTAAGAAGGGACTTATTTGTCTCAACCTCGCCCGAATAAAGGAATATATTGTTGGCGTTCCAGATTGGCAGGCTCCCTTAAGCCAGGATCATTTGATAATTTTTTT
The DNA here is from genome assembly GCF_921293095.1 of Ischnura elegans. Taxonomy (NCBI): domain Eukaryota; kingdom Metazoa; phylum Arthropoda; class Insecta; order Odonata; family Coenagrionidae; genus Ischnura; species Ischnura elegans. The sequence goes on along the minus strand of NC_060248.1, from coordinate 101,022,741 downwards.
CCGTTCCTTTGAGTGATAACTCAAGTGATGGGTTTTACGGTACCAAAAGAGTGATCGCTCGACAGATCATTTTCTGAATCAAGCGGTCATTCCCCCCGTCTCTTTTTCCACCGCTTATTCCGTCAATTTACGTATTAAGAACTGTAATTTTAATAAAAAACTAAGCGTGGAGTTGCAATCCTTATTAGCAGCCGTGCGTTATAATAGGCTGATGGACGCTGCCAGCGACGAAAAAAGGGACGTCCCCAGGGATGAAAAAAGGGATGAGGTTTCCATTCCTCGAGCTATGGAGGAAAGTGATCTCGATAAACGGTCATTTTTTCCTTCATCGCTTGAGCTGTCCCTCCAATGGGATGGAAAAAATTATCGTGTGATTCAGGCTTTAGAGCCGTTTTCAGTGTTTTTTCGATGGAAACACAAATATCTTTCCCTTTCGGTGCTCTTCTGATCCAGACGTTTTCAGCATGTTTTACTCATCGTCCATCCGTCCCATATCCTCATTTCCTCAATCTTGATCACTCCGTTTCGGGTCCATCCCTCGGCCACAATCCGCATCTGGCACAAGGTTATTGTTTGCTCGACAACTACCTCCGTCGGCCGTCGCTCGTAAACTCTTGGGTGCGTGATTCCCTCGGGAAAGAGGCGGATTAATCGGCGGGGAGGAGATCAAACAGTCTGCGTAAGGGTGTTTGCTGGTTAACTCTTGAGTTGAAAGCGTCCCTTGCAGCAATTTTCTCGACTTCGCATCCGGCGGTCAGGGGGCATTTGCCCTGGAAGTTTGAGTGAGTGTGTCTATGTGAGGAGGAGAGGTTTAGTGCCGATCATGAGGACATGGTCGAAAAATAATCAAACTCGGAGGCAAAACAACTGTTTACGATTCGGAGGGATAAAAAAGTTAGTTATTGTAGAGGTCCATCTGTGCCTTTGTCTTCTTGTTACTGGTCTTGTTTCTCTCCTGGTTTAATTATTATCATGGCCATATCTGTTTGGCTATATTTCTGACTGATTACCAAACCTATTAGCACTAAAGCGCAGCATGATTCTGTGGTCAAAACAATTCTCTTCATACCTTCCCTTAAAGATTTACGGATATTGGTCCATAAGTTTATCAATGAAAAAACTAAACGCCAAAAACAACTTCTCGCCGAGGCGTCAGAACTAAGACTAGTGATCAAAATGTAATCTTCGAGTCACGTGTGAGATACGCCCAGTCGGTGGTAACGGTAGTATTTAGATGGCCTCACAAAGGTTGTTGAATTATATAAGAATCTATGGAAGCATCGGCAGTGAACGAATCCTGCTGGTGCTATTTACTTTCACCGCGGAAATATCTCGTCCGAATTTAATATTGTCAGGTGTTTTTCGGCAGTTTTTTTTTGTTCCTGTCTTACTTTTTTAAAATCATAAACTTGGTACTTGTTTGTGTTTGTATGTATCTTCCGTCCTGAACGTTGAATGTGGTTCCTCGATGGCTGAGTCAATCATTAATTTTGATTGATGCCTAAATGATATCTCTTTTTGTGATGAAAGGCCTTGTTTACTGAATGACTAAATTAGAATCGAAAGCAAAGAGACTGCTAGGCCTTGTAAAAGGCCGTTTTAAACATGATATTATGGTTAATGACATTTTGAGTGTTTTTTCTTTATCTTTTATTATTTGAAGTCAGTGGTATTTTATTATGTCACACAAGGGAAAATACTCAATTCATATAAAATTAGCTGTTCTGTCTAAGTTTTGTACAAACGATATTCCTTTTAAATACTTTTCCGGCGCATTTCGTAAGGGTGCGTTCATCACAAAAATCTAAACGAGGCATGCGTAATTGTCACTTTGTTTTAATAAAAAACTGATATTCTTGTGAAAATAACAAGCAAATTAAGGTTCGGAAAATCCACGGGGAAAAATTTCATTCATCTCCGGTCAGGGCGAATGACTTTTTCTCTGTGGATTTTTCGCACAATTTGTGCATTGGAGGTGACTCCCGAAAAGTTATCACCGTGGCTAGTCCCAGTATACCTAAACAAATGAAGGTTTTAAGGAACCAAAAATGTTTCTAATTTTCGTTAAATATCAGATTCACCTGTATTTTTAGCATGCCTTCATACATGGGCCAATTCAGGATTTTTTTCTGTGGGGGGGGGGGGGGGGGGGTGGTGGGACAAGGACTAACAGGCAAACGACCCTCTCATACTTAAGATTAAATGGAAGATAAAAAATTAATGTACTAAATATTATCATTATTTTAATATCAAGTTATAAATATGAAATTAAATGATTGAGGCTCCGTAAATACACTAAACAAAACGAACGTAATGATAACCGTATTAAATTTTTTTTCTATATTTTAAGCGTCTAGGGGGGGCATGTGACTCCTTCTCCCCCCTAAATCCGCCTATGCCTTCATGAATGGTGTACATTTAAGTTGCTAAAGGTGTCGCTCGGTCTGAGGGATATAAAGAAGCTCTATGACTGCAAAGTTTTTGCAAAGTAAAATTTAAGCTCATACTATACAGCGAGGAAGTAGGTAGTTCGAATTAAAAAGCTACTTTAGGGAGAATGAAGTTATAAAACCTTGTAAATATTCACATATTTTATTATTTGTACGACGCGTTTCGACGCTATATTTATTTCAAGTAGTATTTGTGTGTTCGGAAATTACACCTCATCATCGAAACTCGTCGTACCAAAATATTCCATGGAAATTTACATAATATGTATGTCTCCATTTAGCATGAATTTTCACCAATTGAAATCGATCGATTTATACTTCAGAGTATGAGATGCGGTATGGTATTCTTCATTTGCAATATCGGGAAGATCGAGTTGCCGGTCTGACCCGGCGTCGCCAATCTTAGGCCTAAGTGTTTCCTGAGCGACCATTCGAAAAATGGTGGAGCATTTATCTTAGCTTTACTTACATTTCTTCCTTTTCTTGTCCGCAAAAGTTTAACTCCCTTTCAACTTTCCAGTCGTAATTTACCCGACGCAATTTTCCCTTCCCCAGTACCGACTTCGCTTCCTATTTCTCCGAACGGCCTTTTTTTCTCTCCCGTCTCCTCCTCTTCCCTCCTCTAACCCCCGTTTCCCACATCGTCTCAACCCCGTTCCTTTGGAGATTTATCGCGTCTCCGTATATACCTTTCCCATGGTGCTGCACCCTTTTTTTTCAATTGCCTCCACTCCTCCTCCTCCCCGGAGAAAAACGTGCCCGCTCCTCCTTCAATCCAGTCACGTGCCCCTGTCTAGAACCGCTTTCCTTTTGAGAATAAGGACCTCCGCTGCGTGGATGCGATCCAAGCTTTTCGCACATTATCGCTTTAGATTTTTCTTTGACATCGCACTTCGACTTATAAATATGAAATTAAATGATTGAGGCTCCGTAAATACACTAAACAAAACGAACGTAATGATAACCGTATTAAATTTTTTTTCTATATTTTAAGCGTCTAGGGGGGGCATGTGACTCCTTCTCCCCCCTAAATCCGCCTATGCCTTCATGAATGGTGTACATTTAAGAGATAAGAATATCAGTTTTTTATTAAAACATTACCGTTCTTCCTGGTATGGTATTTGGATGAGGCGACCGCTTCAAGTCGTGAGTTATCGGTCTTCACTCCTGGGGATTCATGTACTTGTCCCGTTAATAGAATATTGTACCAACGAATATAACAACACGATGCGTTGATGCGATCCAAGATTTTCGCACCTTATCCCAGAGGTTCAAGGCTCATGCCTCGTCAATCGCTTTGATTTTTCTTTGACATCGCTCTTCATCCTGGTGTGGTATGGTATATATGGAGAAGGCGACCACTTCAGGTCGTGAGTTACCGCTATTCACGACTGTGGATTCATGTACTTGTCCCCTTAACCATGGGCGAACACAGCGAGGGGCAGAAGGGGACAGCTGCCCCCCTAGAAGCAAAAATCGCGAATGCCTATAAGGAAAATAATATTTTTTCAAGCAAATAATTTTAAAATTAATAAAGAGCTGTTACAGTTTCCTTAAAATGTTGGTTTAATTCACCTTTTCCATGTTTAAATCTTAACTATAACTTGAACAACCATGGATTGCCCCCCCCCCTAGTTTTGATACTGGGTACGCCCTTGCCGTTAATAGAATACTGTACCAACGAATATAATTAACAAGTATAACAACTTGATGCGTTGATGTGATTCAAGATTTTCGCACGTTATACCGGAGGTTCATGACTCGTGCCTCGTCAATCGCTTAGAGTTTTCTTTGACATCGCTATTTTTCCTGGTATGGTATGATATTTGGAGGAGGCGACCATTTGTGAGGTCACTTGCGCCATCAGGGAAGGGTAGGAAAGGAAGGATGGAGAGAAACTCGGTGTCGGCATTAGCCTGCTCTTAACGCAAGACGCCAAGGGGACCACAGTTTTATGTCCCATCCAACTGACGTAATACTACGCTTGAAGTCTGACGCTAAAGGTGCTGATATATCGGCCTTGTCTTTAAAATCATGTGACTGCTTATGTTTTATAGCTTATTATTTTATTTACATGAACAAATGTTTATATTAAATTTTTATTCTTATTATATTAAATTAATTTAAAATCAAAAACATGTATTTTATTTTATATTTATCAAATAAAAAATAATATGTCACTTCATTCAAGGGCCTGACGCGTTCTTGAATCGGGGTTAAGCTTTCTGGCAGTGAAAACGGAAATTGCCGTGAGAGGGGAAGGGTTAAACCAGAATCGTTTTCACTTTCTACAATGCATATTGATTATTTGATATTTACTTTGCTCTTCATGGCGAACGGTACTCAGTTTTCAATCATCTATTTGCAGAGTAGAAAACATCGACGCGGAGCTCAAATTATAAAGTAAGATGTCACTGGTCGAAACTCTTCAAGGGTGAAGATCTTAATGCGTTGATGGGGTCCAAGCTTTCCACACATATCCTGGAAGTTTAAGGCTCGTGCCTCGTCAATCGCGTAGAGTTTTCTTTGACATCGCACCTCCTCATGGTATAGTATGATATTTGGAGGAGGCGACCGACATCTGAGGTCATTTACGCCAAGAGGGAGAGAAACCCAGTGTCGGCATTTCGTTACTCCTAACGAAAGGCGCCAAGAAGACCACAGTTTAACGTCCCATACAACGGATGGAGTGCTACACTTGAAGAGCCCTTCACAAGACACTCAAAGAGGGATTGGGCAGCTCTGAAAAATCTCTGCCGCCGTCGGGATTTGAACTGGTTCGATCGGGTGGGAAGCCAAAATTCTAGTCACCACGCCATCCCGTTAAAACGGTCAACTGCAGACAGAGGGCGCATCACCAAGGGACCAGTATTACCTAACTAGTGTAAGTAAACAGTATTATTTTTATTAAACAGCAGCGTTTATTGGTTTATTGCAGTACAGGAATTAACGCTTGCATTAGCCTTCTTTAGTCAAAAGGCACACTTCATTAATTGTCAAATAAAGTGATGGCATGAGTGTTTAATTGCATGCGGCTGTTCTGTATTAGTTCTGAGAAAGATAATAGATGGCGTTTGTTGAAAGTACATTCTATTTTAACTGCTTCAGAGCCGTTTAATCAAGCTTTTCATTGTATTTAATTGAGTTGTATTTTATTATGATGAATGTTACATTTAATGTTTCCCTTAATTTTTGCAAAAAAAACTGTTTTTACTTTGATGAAAGCCATCACGTGAAAAGATTGCAACGAGTCCACCCGTCCATCCTCCAGTTAGGCCTTTAAATTGAGAGATATACACATATTAGGTAGTCCTCTATATTGCTGCTCTACTATTACCACTCGTAGTAGTTCTGTGGCAATATAGAGGACTCATAATTGGAATCATTAAATTCGTCTAACGCGTTGCTGGGAGTACTACCTTTAGTGACCAAATGCGTAATATTGGGTGGTGAGTGGAACTCTGTTATTTCAATCGCTTCGTTAAATCTGACTGCTACTCATCAGAAGCTGTAATGATAAACTGTGATTGCGATCACCGACGAGAATCACTCATATAAGTAAACCGTAATTTTTGGCGCTGCTATTCCTGCTATTTTGTCCACTTAAAATGAATGTGCTGTCTGCATACGGAACGAATAAACTTATTGAAAATTGGAAAATTAGGCAATATAATTTTTTTTGAGGGAATATTTCTGATTCTGAGTTTACGTTCATTGAAACGTTAACGTAATCTGACATGGTAAAGGAATTGATAAGTGGCAATCATTAAAATCCCGTTTGCATTTTTTTAAACACATTTTATATTCAAACCATTAACTGCATATTTCGTAAAGAATATCTTATTCATTAGAAAAGATAAATAAGATATCCTTTGTTATACTATTGGTAGCAGTGGTAGCATCCCAAACTATGCTCACCGTATTCACAGTCGCAGTAATTTCGAGTACATATTTCGTGATTTAGTCACCGGCAGTGATCGTCTACTTCTCTTCAATCACAGGTAGCGATATATCGCTCAACACTTAGTAGCAGCCTGGGCTATCTTCACCGAATCCAGTGATCCAATCACAATGATTTCGAATATTGAGTCACCGACAGTGATGGCTACTTTTCAGTAACGGTGATTCAATCATAGTTAGCGATATATCGCTCATCACTTGGTAGGAGCCTGAGCTATCTACACGGAATCCATAGTCACAGTGATTTCGAGTATTAAGTCTTGATTAGACTAAGTATTAGTAGACTTTGGAATATTTTTCCCACATCTCTAATTGGAAGAACTCACTCTGGCAATTAGGGTTAAAAATCACGTTTAAGATAAATGCAGATTTAGATATTGCAATGGTTCTGTCCATATCCGCAATATTTCGATTTTGTTCATACAATTTTTAACAAGAGAAAATACTTTTGGTTTGACGGCTATTTCCCTTCCAATAGGACTTTGAGTACATAACACGCAACGCTCGCTTTGAAAATTATCAATCTATGCTATGCAAAAATGCCCCGAGTTTGAAGAAATACTTCCATCACACTCGAAAAAAAACACACCAAACGGCAGGTTGCCTTGATATCCAGTGAAATTCTTTAATGTAATGGCTATCAAATTGTAAGGGTTATTTGTATGGAAGCAGTGTCGCTTTTTTTGGAAAATTGTTTTGAAAAATGAAGTTTTTTAAAATTATGAAACGTGTTAAAATAAGTTTAAAACCCTCTACTTAGTATCTTCTCTGTTTTTTTTAAACCTCCTGGTTTTCGATCCCCCCAGAAAAATTACTGGCTACACTGCCCGTGCTGTATTATTGGACTAATGTTTGCGCCGCTAAAACGATCAACCGTCCAAGATGCGACGCCGAGTCTGCGAGACTATATCAGTCCCGTGTCTAATCCCATGTATATTATTATGTTTTATAATTTTTTTACTATATTTTATGCAAACAAAAATTTATATTCATTATTTTGATGAAATTTATATTAAATTAAATTACAAGCCAAAATGTATATTTCATTATTTAAATAAAAATATTTGTTTCTTATCCCAGACGCTTGACGCGTTCTTGAATCGGGATTGAGTTTTCTGGGGGTGAAAAGCGTAAATAGGCGGTAGAGTAAAAGACTTCATCCATAATTTTCTCAATTAATACGGTAACGCATACTGAATATTTGATCTTTACTTTGCTCTTCATGACGATTGGCACTAAGGTTGGTTGATTGGTTTTCAATCGTCATTGAATAATCTGCGGAGTATAAACCATCAACGTGGAAATCAAATTCTAAAGTCCAGTGGCGTAACTATGGGGAGAAGAAGAGTATAGATTCCCCTGCAAAACCTCAGGGAAATTAAAAAAAATATTCAAAACTTTTGTCTAGTTTTGACGTATAATAACTGCATCTGCTTAAAGTGAGAGATCATTAGTTAATATCATGGCTCTGGTACGAGTCACTGAATAGTTTTAAGTATACCGGGACTAGCCACGATGATAACTTTTACAGGGGTCTCCCGCAATGCACAAATTGTGCGAAAAATCCACACAGAAAAAATCATTCGCCATGACCGGGATTCGATTGCTCAGCAGTCCATTACACCTTGTCCGGTAGTGCCCACAAATATACACGGGAGGATTGGCCCTTCGGTATCGTAACTGGCTATAGCACTTGACCGGAAATCGGGGGATACGGCTTCGAATCCCGGTCAAGGCGAAGGATATATTCTCTGTGGATTTTTCGCACGAGTCATTAAATATTGAATTGCGAGTAAAACTCAGATTTCAAGTGCCAAAATGATGAAAAATATATTTCCAGGCATGTCATTATTTGAAAACTTTTTTTCCCGGAACCTTCCTTTACCTGGGGGAGGGGTCGCCCTCCCAGGCCCTCTATCCTCACCAAAGCATATTCCTAGTCACGGCACTTCTGCAGTCAATGCAGCGGTCGATTTATTCGTCAAGGTAATCGGCTGCTTACGAAGACATTATTGTATCCGCCTCAGGGCGTGAGTTATTTGTTTTCATCCCTGGAATTTCACGTTTTCTTCTCCATACTCAAATACTAACTACCCTGACGAATTTATGAATAATTGAGCAACTGTCTTCATTTTTTACATGCATCTCGGGTTGTTAACCAATTGGGGTGATTTTTTCCACATCCAACGCTTCGGCTGCTCATTCTTCTACAGTCTTCAGGGGTTCTGAACTTACACTTCACCCCTGCAGCAGAATCAGAGTGAGCTACCATAGCAATTGAACACACACGCGGTTGGCAACACGAGTCACCATATCATTCACTGGAGAAACCTTGAATTTTATTTTTTAAATCGTGCCTCGAGTACCTTAGTAATCGAATACCAACAGGATACTCGAGTATCTTAGCAATCGAATACCATCAGGATACTTGATTATCTTAGTAATCGAATACCACCTGGATGGTAAGGTATATTAGTAAACGATAACCACATGGATACTTGAGTACCTCAGTTGTCGAATACTACCTTGATACTCGAGTACTTCAGTTATCGAATACCACCTGGATACTGGAGTATATTAGCTATCGAATATCACCTGAATACTCGAGTACCTTAATGATCGAATACCAAATGTATACTCGAGTACCTTAGTAATCGAATACCACCTCGATATTCCAATATCCGAGTTGGACTGCACGAGGAACTAACCTCCCTCCGCCTATAGGTACGACCCTTAAATCACTCTCTCCGGCGCGAAGGAGGGCAGGGTCGTCGCTGGCGGTGCCGAGGTCGGCCTGGCACGGGCGGCGGGAGAGGCGAGCGAGGGTGAATTGGGCCGATCGGGGTTGACGGGGCGAAGGAAAGAAGGGCAGCGCGCGCGGATGGGGTCGGAGGGGGAGACGACGATTCCCGCGGAAAAGAGGGGAAGACGGAGTCGGAGTAGGAGGGCCAACAAAAAGAAAATGAAAACTGCGAAATCGACAACATACATACTGCTAGAAAATAATTGTATTTAGAGATGTGAACGAAGCTTAAATAAAAAGATCACTCACGCATGCTCAAAATCGAAATAATTTAAATGATAACTTCAGGATTAACTACGTGAGACCTTTCTACTATGTAAAATGAAAGAACTAAACTCTAAACGCCGCTATCTTACTGCCACCCAGCGTGGTGGCTTTCCTGCTGGCTTCAGCGGAATACTCTAGAACAATGGAAATCACTATGCACTATATTCAAGGCCAATGAATCATGAAAAAGTTTAATGTATCAAATCGATTATAAAAAATCCAACATTACTTGACACAATAGTTTTTCATTTATTCGTTATATCTCAATATGGCTTTGTTTTTGTCCCTGTCATCAAGGCGCCAACTCAACCAAAACACTAAAGAATCAAAACTCAAGTAAAACAAACGACAAATGAAATCCGGAAAATAAAGTTAAATGATGACGTGTATAAAAACAATTATAAAAGTAATGTGAGTCATTTGAGGAATATGCATCAGGTCAGTGGAGTAACTATTAATATGCTTTGAGGGGAATGGGAAGGCCTGGCGTGGCAACCGCCTCCCCCCCCCCCCCGGGGAAAAAAATGACATGGCTAGAAATATATTTTACATATTTTGCCACTAAATTTTAACTTTAAGCAGATGCAGTTATTATATATCAAATCTAGACAATAGTTTTATATATATTTTTTTTCTGGGGGATACATCACCTCATCCCCCCAATACTAACGCCACTGCATTAAGTTATTCTGCGTATAGATACGAGAGTTGCTTAATAAATACGGGAAGGTTGGTAGCCCTGCTCGGGATACAGGAGGAAGAGGAGGGTCTGTCGTGTAGAAAGGAATCGCGCGGGAAGTGAATCGCGCATTTCGTCGGGGAAGACGCGAAAAAGGGTTCCGCGGTGAAGGAGAGAAAAAAGGGGGTTTCTCCCCTTCCTTGGAGAAGGGTAAGAAAAAAGCAGGGGCTCTCTCAGCTTCCGCCCTCCCTGAAGAGCCTCCCGTCCTTCTTGAGACCCTATTCCCCCCTCAAATCCCCACCTCCTTCATTGGAAACCCATCTCCCTCCTCCATTCGGGGCGAGGACATAGGAAGCACATTGATAGTAAGCACCCTATCTCCCGCCGGTCCTTTCCATGGCTTCCGTTGCGAGGGTCCAAGGTGCACACATGGGACAATGGGTGCCGTAGCTGCACAAAGGAATCTTAGCGGTTTGCAAACGGAATTATTTATTGAAGATGGAGGTTTTTGTCGATTTTTTTGAAGCGGTAATTGCTCTCTGCTTAATGTCGCATATTATTTCTCGGTTCAGAAAAGAGGAAAATGGAAAACTCTCGGTTATGTGATGTGATTAATGATAATGTTGCTCTTTTTTTATTTCCATGTGAAAAAATTTCTCTTGGCCCGGAATCAGGAAGCCAAAGGTCCGAGGTTCCATTCCCGGTACGAGAAAAGTTTTTTATATGGCAATTAATATGAATTTCACTGCCATTCACTTGCAAGGTTTGAAATAAAGCAAATTATAAATTATTGTTTAAAATTCATCATATCAATCAGGTAACATTTTTGTCCAGCCCTTAATAGCCTTGATAAGATTGGTAGGGAATCAGTGTGTCTTCTCTTGTCAGCCCAAATTATGAGAAGGGGGGAGGATTATTTAGGGTACGATTCAGGTCTGAACTGAATGACTGACCAGAAGAAGATTGGATGTTCACCAGATAGTAAAATATAACCATATTGTAGCAAACCGTACAGAATGTATTTTTTTTTCCTAATTATAATTTGCCGAATGGGCATTTTTTGTTTTTGCTCACGCTACCGTGACGACTCGAGCAGGGGTTAGTCTTGGGGTCGGACATAGCGTCCTGCGACGTGTGTATGTGAGAGAGTGAATGAGTCATGTGTATGGTGGCCGGTGTGTTGGCCCCAGTTATCTAGGACCAGCTAGTGACCCATTTATTTCCGGCCCCAGTGAAATCACCCTCCCTCCCCACAACCATTTCCACCTGTGATTTTTCCCCTCCCGAGGAGTATAAATGCCCGTGAAGGGAAGGCGTCGCGAGCATAATTGACTGGACGAATTAGGGGAAAGTTTTTGATGTGCGTGACCGCCATCATAGCTGAGAGCGGAGTATTTTTGGTGGCCAACGCTGGCATCAGCCCGGACGAGTTACGGCAGTGTCCCACGCCCGGTGCGAGAGGAGTTACCTCGGTGCCGTGGATCAGCTGATCCACCTTCTTGTGCTACAAACCATTTCTCCGTTCCAGCCTCAACAGAAAACTGTAAGAAAGTTCTTATATCATCTGTTTATGGTCAGACGACCGTTAATTTCCCCTAATCAGAAGAGAGAAATTGTTTTCTCCAAGATCATAGTGCATCGCTTCCTTTCAAATAACTTTAAGAAGTGCTCAGAAAAGCCAAGTTCAAAGAGAACAAAAAAACTTTATCCAAGGATACAAGTTGATGGTGGCTCAAATAATTCACATTAGATTTTTGTTGTTGTATTGTAACTTGTACTATTTTGGAGGGTGGGAAGCATCACGATATCATCATCGTCATTATTTTGTTCCGAAGTGGAATCATTTCAATCATATCATCCTCATCAGGGTATTATTCTTATTGTTTTGTTTTGTGAAAAATGTAATAATTCATGAAGGGTAAAATATATCTTGTATGTTTAAGAGTGAGTGATGATTTGTTTGACTCCAGTATTCCTTTGCTCGAGACGATCGTGATTATCTCCCCCCAAATCACGTATGTGACGACGCGTACGGTCACAATATATTGGATCGTAGAAGCTAGACTGAATAAACTAGTAAAGTGAGTACGCTCATTAGTTACTTGTGTACCATTAGCCCTTTCGGCTAGGTTTTAAAATATAGGCGTCTCACTGAGAGGTCCAAAGTTGTTACGCTCAAGAAATATCTGTGGCGAATTTAAGTAGTGATAGTTAATCAGTAGAAATAACGGTAGCTAATATAAGTGACTAGCGACGCTGAAAAATTTACGGATTCATTGGCGCAGTGAGGGGGAGGGTTGGGTATAAAACCACCCTCACAGCCTATAGAATATTTTTATAAAAATATTTTAAGGTAACTTTAATGAAAAATTTTGTAACTAAAATTAGGGGGACGGATGACTCACAAAGAAAACCTTAAACTATTCACACAGGCGTAAAACTCACAATTTTGAACCATTTATCTTAAAAAAAATTAGGGGAGGGCCCCCGCACCTCCCGCTAACCATGGTGGGTATTCCATCCTCCCAGTATTAGTTGCGCCTAAAACCCCCTAGCTTTAATTCCTGGATGCGCCCCTGTTACCCGCAATGCACAAATTGACCTAGAATTTTCACAGAGAAAAAAATCATCCGCCTTCACCATGCCTTAAGTGTATCAAGATTCGCCTTGAAGTTATGCCTGACGTGTAACAAGATCGTAGTCAAGGTGAATGATTTTCTCTTTGTGGAATTTTTGCATAACAACTGCGGCCTTTGAGACGTGCATCTATGGAGGTCGATTGAGATTAAGATGAGATTGGTTGTAAAATTCATTGAAGACACTGACACCGTGCCACTGAATATACTCTCCATGTGGGTTCAACAGTTGCCTGTTCATGAGGCGATGGGTAAAGCCATTACTGGCGTTATGAAGAACGACGCTCTTGGATTTATCCTTTGCAAAGTTTTACGAATGAGAATTACGAACTCGTGAGTCATTCCCTGAAGTCTTTTGTGTCTCAATTTACAGGGCGATATAAATTACCGTCGTAATCGCTTGACAGTTATCTGTTTGTTGTCTTACGAGTCGACTACAAATCCTCATCCAAGGAGCGGTGAGATGTGGAGCGGTGTGAATTGGTATTATTAATGAGTGGGCGTGGTTTCTTGAGTTTTGACGTCATGCCTGGCGTACTCCTTTCCCCTTGAATACATTATTAACTTCCTTGGCTGGTTTCCTAAATCTTCAAGGAAATAGAGCTGTCTCAATTATTGTGGCCTACTCAATCTTATTAATTGTCTAAGTATAATGCCTGTTCTTTTTACGTACAAAAATTTTTCAAATTTAAATTATCGCCCGTATTCTTTGGTCTTGCAATATTCAGGAATGGTCTTAGTCCGCTGCTGATCGTAACACATTAAATTTGTAATTTTTCAGTAGGTCTTTGATGATCGAAGAAGATTAGTACATTTACTGCGATGTTATAGTTTTTCCAATTCCTCCCCGTATAAATCGCTAATAGACTTAAGTTAAACTAGCCTTTGGTGCTTACTTTCTCTATTGTGATTTTTTCCTTTCAAACTTGTCCCTCATCATTTTGTTGATGGCTGGTAGGCTTTTCATGCATCAATGGTCTCCTGAATTGATAAGTTATTGCTTCTCATGAAGTTTTTCATGAATTTAGGGAAAATATTGCAGGAAGTAAAGCTGATAATTAATACTCTTGTTTGCTTTTAATTAGTGCCTATTGAATTTTGATGCAGGAGAATAAAAAACAATATATTTTCAGTGTATACGATAATTTAGCAAGGTTTTTCATGCGACGCGGGTGGCCAAAAAATGCTATCCTATTGATTGGTGCCGTTCATTAGTCCTTTGACAAAAGCGCTTTTAGAATCTGAGAGAATGCTTCACAGTTATCTCTTATGGCATTTTGATGCGTTGTGAGCTGACTACCCTTTAGTTCTTTCATGATTTTCTGTGTTCTGTGTGTCGTTCTTATTTTACTGTCTCTTTTCTAAACAATGGGGGAAATTGATACGGTAGAGTAGTATACATTTTCATCTCATCTATTAAGGCATAGTTTAAAGAGTATGCATAAAAATATAACTCATTCATTTGTAAGAAAAATAAGGATTATTACGAATTGAATTCAGTGATAATGAAATCTATCGGAAAGCATGGATTTCGTTTTAAAAGAGGATTTTTTTCTCAGGTTATTCTCTTTTACATGCACCATCCCGCAAAAGTTGCTGTCAATAGAAATATCCTCATATAAATTTCGCATAACAATCTTGTCCAATGGTCCTACAAAGTCTCCATTTAATATTTAACAGACAGACCGTTTCTCCAGCCTGCAATATTATTTCTAATAAAACTTATTCACAATCGTTCATTAGTAATAATTTGAAACGCCAATGCTCGTAAGGAAGTCAAATGAAATCTAGAAAGACAGATTTAGTTTCTCACAACAGAAAGATACTTTTAATGTCTTTTTAATTATTAAACATAGCTTTTTTTCTCTTACATGCCGTTAAGGGACAATTTTATTAAATCTGAGCTCGTTTTTCGTGATAATAGTGTAAGAACTATGAGAGAATTTTACTGATCTTAAAACCATAGAATTGACTCTCGGTGTGATACTTGACGATTGCCGGCCTCGGTGGAGGTGGGGTAAAGTCCTCGCCTGCAAAACCGTAGGTCGTGGGTTCGAATCCCGCTTGGATAGGTGATCCCTATCCAGGGCATATTTGTTTGTGTTGTTCTTAGTTAATGTTGGAAACCCTCGTTGTAAAAGGCCGTTATGTGCTGTTTACGGGGAAGTTGATGATAAATAAAAAAATAAAAAATATTTAATTTAAATGGCTAACATCCCTACCCTTGAATATTGAATATAGTGTATGAGCTCGAATTGGAGCGAGTGATGTCACAGCGTCTTAATGGCTGCTGGAAACTCACGCTATGTCTTCCTATGATTAACTGTTCTAATGTCTTGCATGAACCGGCCTTGGTTCAACGTGTTATACTTCATCTTTCTCAAGACCATAGAATCCAGCTCCCACCCTTGAATGTTAGCAGGGTTAAGCATTTTGGGGTGTAGAACAATCACTATCGTTGGCGGATTTAAGGGGGACGGGGACCCATGCTCCCCTCCAGACGCTTAAAAAACAATGGAGATATTTAATGCAAATATTAATAAATTTATCTTTTAATATAAAAGTTATAAATATTCACTAATCAATAACTTTGATATTAAAATTAAGAGGATATTTCTTGGCGTAATTGTTGCTTGTAGTTTTTAATCCCAAATATGAGAGGATAGTTTGCCTGTCAGGACAGCTCCCCCCCCAGAAAAAATCCTGGATGTGCCCTCGATTACTATTATTACTCTGCATCATTTGTTTGTTCGTTGGCTGATATTTTATTGGCTTCTGTAGTTCGCAGATGTTCCCAAAACACAAATGGTGTCAAATAATTTAAAGGAATATAGTTGTTGGCCGATACAATGCTTGGGTATTCATCTTTTATGTTTAATTTTCCAACCTCGTTATTACCACCCTATAATAATTCATTCACCCTTCAAATTTAATTTTTAATTCACAATTTTTTGAAAATTTCCTCAATTTGTCGAAACTGGTTGGTGTGTAGTAAATATTAAAGTGTGGTTAGAACTTGTTTGTTATACTAATAATTTGTAATGCTAAACAACTTAGGAGTATTACCATACCTATACGGCGCTGGTTTCAGCCCTATCTATCTGCTGTATGATTTGCGCTATGAATGGCACTCTCACGCAAGATCGGCTAAGGAAAATAAAAAATGTTGCAATGGTAGTAAGAATATTATTATTTGACGGGTTGTACTATAATCTATAATGTCTTTGGTAAAAACCCCCGGTGAAACCTTCAATTACCTCCTGGTAAAATACTTATTGTGTGAGGTGGTGCAGGGAAAGTAATGTGTGAAAAATCGCACGCCTGTAGCTCAGTCAAGGCTGAGCTTTCCCCACCATATCCAAACCAACCCTAGTGTTGTATCACTGAATGATCTATAGTCTTTAGCAGTGTATACAAATGGCAAATGGTATTGCGACTCGGACGCTTAATCTGAAGGTAATTAATTAAGCCAATAATTGATTGCTACATATGAGGTTCTTGATTAAAAATACTTTACCCCCAACCTTTCTTTCAAATGTGAATACCGTAAAATACTTATCACTCTCATGAAGTTGAGCTTATTACGTCATCTGTGATTCGTAACATTTGGCATCTCACTACAGCGCTGAAAGAGAATGGGAATGATCTGTGGTTGCCATGGCCAGTGGCGCAGCGAGGGGGTTTTGGGGGATAAACCCCCCCCCCAGAGCTCAGAGAAATTTTAAGTGTAATCCATTTTACTGAATTGGATTGATATTAATAATAGAATAGTGTAAGGATTAATAAAATATCTCTCAGAAAACCGTAAAACTCAACATTTTGAACCATTTATCTTAAAATTCCGCAATTTATTAATCTCGCACTCACCGCTTATCCTGGTGGGTATTCCATACCCCCACACACCACGGCATTAGTTGCACCCAAACCCCCCCCCCCCCCCCAGCGTCAATTCCTAGCTGCGCCCCTGGCCATGGTGATTGGACAGAAATAGGAAGTGACTTTAACAAAATTCCACTGACATTTCTTGATTTATTTCGCCCAGAACTCATTTTTTAACTTATCCATTCCAGTCATGATTCCAATTGCAAGTTGTAATTCACCCTCCGTTCAGTATAATTTTGATATGGAAAATAGATTAATTGCTATTTGATTGATACAAGAAATATCTCAGACCAATCGCGTTGTGATTGCAATTGTCAACATGTATCAGGCCCCGTCACATGCTATTTCTATATTTTTCTGGAATGAAATTTATGTTGGAACTAGGTGTGATTGACAATTTATATGTGTAAATTTTGCATGCATAATGTAGACGATAATAATATGCATGTTTTATTCGTATAGGATGCATATTAATCAAGAGCAACTTGTTAAAATTTGTATTTCGTAACAGTTACATCTTCGTGTTTCTTTTTACTTCCTTTTTCGGTCTTTTATATCGTTAACCTCGGTTTTAAGGTTGGTATTCTTTGTTATTCTTTCCACATTTGCACGGAAAAAATAAAATAAACCGCTATGAAATGATTTTTTTAGCAGGTGACTCTGCCAAGGAGCATTAATCAAATTGGGTTACACTTTATCCTCCTCTAATGATAGCATTATTTTGTGCGATAAAATATTAGCGAGAGATATACCACATTCTAACTTCTACGTCTGTTTTAAGTGTGGTGGGTGAGGTGAAAGGAATTCTCGTTTCACAGGAATTTGGCCGAGTTTGATCGTGTGATTCAACATAAATGCACGGCAAGTTTCGTCTTCTATCAATTGGCCGGTAGGGAGGGATGATGCCTCTTTCATCAAATTACTCTCATGTGCTCTAGGAGTTTGGTTCCGTCAAAGGGATTTGGTACGTTCACACACGCTTTCAATAGAGGTCAGAAGTCTTACGGGATGGAATAGCGCTAAAAATTGCGCGCGGTGCATGAATTCCAGCGAATTTTTAGCCTTGCCTCTGGTGTAATTATCATGAGCGTAATACTTTTGCCATTTCTATTTCGATCGTAGCTTTGATGCATTGACCGATCGCGTGTATTAACTGCTATAGGTTTGACCTTTGTATCCCCAGCTGACGTAAAGAGGGATGTTCGCCCTTTTATGAAAATACTAGCGCGATTATACGAATGGTCCTAATCATATTAGTTTCCAAGACTCGTATATATGGTCAACAGCTTATTGGGGCATGTGGGAGATCATTCACCGCGAGACGGATTGCGTTTATTCGCTCTAATGCGCCTCTTATTGGATTCCTCTCCTTTTCGTCATGGTGACGGATCACTGGCGTGTTTGTTCCCAAACATTGTATGCTCCGCTCTCCCCCATTTGACCTCCTAATTTCCAGCAGTTCATCCATTCGATAGAGAGAGAGGGAGGGAGAGCCTTTAATACCATCTTCCATCTCTCTCTCTCTCTCTCGCGCGGTCTAATTTCCCTTTGCTGTGCATGTAGTCTTTAGGATCCTTCCGCAGCAGGTGCGGGCGGAAGGCGTCCACTTCTCGCCCCATTAGACCACTAAACCACTGCCAGGTTCTCTCGTCCCCTTACGGGGTAAGATATCGCATCCGCGCCAGTGAAGGCGCCCCAGCCCCCTCTGGCCCAATTATCTCTTTTCATCCACCCCCCTCCCCTTCTGTTTTCACCATAACCTCCGTGTTGTTAAGCACCCCATTCAACACCACTCTTGGATGCGTCCGGATGATTGCCACGGGACCTTTTTAACCGCCACGCTTCCCTCTCTCTCTCTTACTTTTCGCCAGTAATATTAGCTTCGCCCATGCTCCTCCTACCCGTTTTCCTCTAATATACTCCCAGCTTTATTCTTCCTTTTTCAAGCGTTGCTGCCTCTGCTGAATATTTCCCTTAATTTGGGCTCTCTATACTTGGCTGGTATCCACATTGACCCGAGTGTGGCACGTTGACCGCGAGCATTTCCCTGGTACAAAGTCCGCGTCGGTGACGGCAACTTGGACTCAATAATGTACCTCACTATTTTTCCTTTTCGCCTGGAAAACTGCTGCCTTTCTCTCCAATTTCGTGTACCCAACGTATTATTTCTCTAAAATACCTTCAATGAGTCGCTAGATAAAGGATCAAATCATTAATTTTATTTATTTACATTGCTATTTTCGGCCTCGGTGCCAGTTTGGTAAAGTTCTCATCCTCCAAACCGAATGTCGCGGGTTCCAGTACCGCCTGGGTTGGTTGTACCAATCCTGGGCATGAATATTTGTGTTCGTAGCTATTCGTTGGAATCTCCCGCTGTAAAGGCTGTAAATGCACCTGTTTCGGGGCAGTAACGGATACAGAAAGAACTAAAAGGGGCTGAAAAGATATCTTGAGCTACCTTGTCTTTTATTGCAATGAAATATAATCAAAACACACGCAAAGTTTTATTTAAACTGATTACACACATATACAAGACAATGCCATTTTATGATGTAAAATAGTTAAAAATTGTGGTTCCACAATTGCCCCGCGAGGGGTGGCCCCGCGAGGGGGAGGGGAGATAGCGCGCCCCTGCGCCCCCCATATGTTTCCGCCACTGTTTCGGGGCGATGAAGATAAATATTACATGCAGCAGGGCTCGGAACCCCGATTCTTTCCCACACCTCCCTCTTCCACTGATTTCCCCCCTCGTACTATCTCGCATTAGCTCTTCTCGGTTGCGCATCGAACACAGGCCATGCTTTTAAGAATTACAATAAATTAATTTGTCATTAATGCACAGTGTCGTTGATGCCATATGAGATGGCGGATGAATGTGGTGTCCCCCAGGAAATTCTGAAATAATTAAATAGAAAGTAATCTTTAAGGTGGTTCTCAATATAAGTTTTAATATCAAAACTAAGCAAAAAAAAAGTTTGAACATATGAAATGACTATGGAAAAGCCTCTTGTCTATGCATATCAGATCTCCGACGCGACATTGCCGATAGGTTTTGGATAAGGTTGTGAACAACAACATTGACCCGCTTATGGTGGCATGGATAATTGCATTTTCTCGCATCGGTTTGGTTAACTTAGATCCGTAATCGCATTTCATTAGAAAAATTCGGAAGGTAGAAAGGCAGAATAATTAATAAGCTGTAGACATCAAGTGAGTCACGGTTTAATAATTCGTTCCGGTAGAATCCATCTAGGACTATCGATTTTTCTCGGCAACTAGCTTGAGTAGTAGGCTACAGATCGGAAAACATGAAATACAGTGGACCTTGGTTATAACGGCATCGACTGTAACGTAAACTCGGGTTTAACGTCACCTTTTATACAGACCAGCCAAAATTGAACATTTTATGTTGTACGAAAACCCGTTTATATCGTCAACAAAAATTGCGACGCTCGGGTATAGCGTCAAAAATTTTGCGATTCTGAGGTTGCAAAAGTGGTAGTGTGATTGTATTATGTCCCAAAGTTCATAGAAACCATTTGTAGGAACATCAAAAGCAAAAACAGGTCACATGCTGGACGTTGACCTGGTGACGGAATGCAACTCTTTTGTTTAATTGGTGTCCGGAGGGAACGTTTTTTTATTATACATATTCCAATGTACGAGTAGATTTCAATAAACAGCGTTGTATATAGCAGAAACTTTGCGTTTTTACTTTGTCCTTTCAACCAGATTTAAGGCTGCTTTTTTTATAACGTCACTCGGATATAACATTAAAAATCTTCTGGTCCCTTTGATGACGTTAAAACCAAGTTTCACTGTATTCATTTTCAAAGTCAGTTACAATTGAAAATGATAACATTTGGAAAGAGCTCATCCCCAAACGAAAAATGACGTAGGACCTACTTTGAAACTTTCGGTTAATGCATCTAACCTTTGAATCCGGGTGAAAATTGGGTGATGCATGAGCCCCCCATATCTTTCCACTACTGTTTCGGGGCAATGAAGATAAATATTACACTCCTGCCCTCTAGTTGCTATTTGTACAAAATTAAATTAGTTATCTCAAGTGTTGATTAACGAAGATTGGCGATGTGACTATGACCAGGGACAGATACAAGATTTTTTCTGGGGGCACAAGGATCTGACAAGACTTCTCATATATGAGATAAAAAAATAAAGCAATGTATGATCTTAAGTTTTCCCGGCGTATCGGGTGCAGAAAAGTTTCTCGGGATTTCCACCGGTTAATATTCTCCATGTCTCCCGACGTTTCGAGCAGTGACTTGCTGTTCATCCTCAACGGATCCTGAAGGGATCTTTAGAGGATATTTAGAAAATTTTCTGCAAAATACAACAATTAGTGTAGAAAACATTCTCTTTACTTTGATATGAAAATAAAGCGAATGTTTTCAATTAAATTATTGAGGCTCCGTAATACACAAAATAAAACGAACGTAAAGATAACTATTAAAAATTTATTAAAAACTAGTTTTTAACCGTCCGGGGGTGGGGACACGTGCCCCCGTACCCTCCCCCTAAATCCGCCAATGGATATGAGTATGGCTCACTTCCCACTATTCTACCGGTGTTTCAACGAAGTTTTGATGGAATGCTGTTCCCTATTCAGCCTTCTACCAATCTAAATATTACGTTCGCCGTCTGCATCAATGGAAATGATAGATTTGAACTAGTAGCCTTGTGGTTTGTGGTGCTGTGCTCTACCTGCCAAGCCACCAGATCCACAGCGTGACTTTCGAAATACATCAGTTGCTCAAACTTTGTGATAAATGGTGCTTGTGTCCCCATTAATTTGTGCTCTTGGTAACTCATGAGCCGTCTTATCCCTTCGTCACAATTAGGTTGAGCAATGAATCGGTTTAGCAAATGATCTTGAAGAAAGCTTTAAAGTTGCAAATTGGGATGAGTAAAAGAGTTTTCACTGAGATTTGAACCTGGAAAAACCCGTATGCCCTGTTCTTAACCAAAAAGGTGAAAATATGGGTGGAAAAGCAATCGACCTTCCAGTTGGAAATAAAGGAGTAAAACTTTGTCAGGTTCAATATAATATTAATATGGGAACGACCCGGGTTTCGTAACGTAGTTACGTCTTCTTACTATGTATGAAGATGTAACTACGTTACGTCGTGCCCATCTATATATATAAAAGAAAGTCGAAAATCGTGTTAGTTAGAACACTTATAACTCGAGAACGGCTGCACCGATTTCAATGAGATTTGGTTCATTGGATTCGTCTCAGGCGGGGTTAACATATAGGCTATTAAAAAAGGATAATTTCACACAAAAAATTCATCTCTTTCCTATGGACATGCTTTTAGGAGTTATGGTAACACAACAATTCATAAGTCGGTCAAAACTACAAATTAAATAATTTGTTTTGTTTTTACCACTATAATAACTGAATTTTGTAACAATATAACATTTTAATTACTAAATATATTCAAAATATTAATTAAATTGAAATTACATTAAAAAAATTTAATTCGAGCTAATTGTAAGCCCAGCCGTGGCCCAGCTCGAGTTGACACTTCACTACCGTGTTTGTAAACAAATCTCCAAGCAATTGTTGACAAAGGGTAATGTCCGTGTTCCTGTCGAGGAATCGAGTAGTTTTAACTCATTTCCTTGGAATGATTTCAAATTAGTTTCAGTGAGCTCATCAACAAAGAGTTCCAGAATATGATTGATCTCCAAAAGAATCAAAGATGGTTGATTTAGCGAGCAAGAACTAAGATGCGGATGACTAAAACGAGGTAAATTCAAATAGTTCGTACTCTGCATGAATTCGAATCTTTTAAATGTGTAACAAACGAAGACGAAATCACCAACTATCTATCTGAATATTTTAAGTCCTTGGACATACCTGGCTTACCAAGGCACGATTTACAGAAAAATGTAGTTTCTGTGCTCATGATCTTTCGAAGCCTAAACCAACCATAACTATCCAACGGAACGTGTTTGATCATTAAAAAAATTGGTGATGAATGTGATTCACGCAACTTTACTCAAAGGAAAATTCAAAGATTAGGAAGTCCTCATTCCGTATATTCCATTATCTCAACTCATATGCCCTTTTGAGCTTAAACTTATTCAATTTCCAATTCGTGTTGCATTCGTGATAACGATTAAAAAAATCGCATGGTCAGTCTTTCAGTTTTTGTGTTGTTTGTGCTCATGTGCTAATGAAAACCCATGATTTTCTCATGGTCAATTTAACGTGCTATGTTCACGAGTCGATAAACCATCCTCTGTATTTCTTCCTTCCCTTCAATTGCGTAGCTAGGATAGGGGGTTTTGGGCGCAGCTAATACCACGGGTCTGTAGGGTATAGAAAACTCGCTAAGGTAAGCGGGAAGTGTGGAGGCACTTCCCTCAGACATTTTACAAAATAGATAAACAGTTCAAAATAGTGGGTTTTGCGGCTGTGTGAATAGTTAAATATGTTTTGTTTGTTAGTCATCCGTCCCCCTAATATTAATAACAAAATCTTTCATAAAAAAATTCTCTAAGCTCTTGGGGGGGGGGGTGGGGGTTATTCCCCAAAACCTCCCCTCGCTGCGTCACTGCTTTGCTTCGCTATATTTATTTAGCTTCATCTGCTTCATCTTGCGCCTGATAACAAAACAAAAACTGTTGTTTATCAGAAGGTGCTTGACACAAGACATTAAACCCGAATGTGTAGGGCTCACCGTGGTGCGTTTACGCATGCAGTACGTTTACGCAGTGCATTTTTACCAAACAGAGATACTAAAACTGGCGCGCCTTAAGTCATTTAATGCAAATGCTGCCTCATATGGGCTTTTCTTGCACGATTTTGAGCATCAGTCAAGCGTCGGTCTGGGGTTGTGTCAACCTCCCCCCTGAATGGGCCAAGTGTATGCAACGGACTTGGACCTAAAAACATTTTTTTTACAGCTAATAACGCAAATAGCCAACCACTGAATTCGTATAATTTTTATTTCATGAACTGCTTTATTAAACCACAATGCCCAAAATTTCTTAAGCTAAAACGTAAGAAAATTTGTTGAAAAAAATCCGCGTAAACGTGCTCCGATCCACCCTATGTAGATTCAATAAAGAAAATGTCTTTCTGACAAGCAATTTTGGTACTCATTTACGTAGTTTTATTGAATTTGTATCCTTATTTCATTATAATAAATTAAAAATGATTAAAAACGATACAGCCGCTCTTGATTTATAAATGGTGTAAGTAAACTGTAAGTTCATTAATTGTTAGGCGATACGAAGTTCGCCGGGTCAGCTAGTATTAATATAATAGTGAACCTGACAAAGTTTTAATTCTTTATTTTCAATATGGAGAAGTTTCACAAAGTCAAGCCTGAAGTTCTCGTTGACCTTTCAGTTTGTGCATCAATTTTTTACAAGAAGAATTCTTTCCCCTGGGCTCAAACAAGGATCTCCAGATGGGTTCTAACTGGTGAGGTGGGTAGGCAGAAATAGTTTAGACTGCCTTATCCCTGCCCGAGTTCTTTGTGGAGTGTATTTCAAGTACAGCATCTCGTCCGTCAGATAGGACGTTAAGTCGTGATCTAATTGGCACCTTTTGTTTATGCCAACGGCGGGTTTCTTTCCACCTTTCCTTCCCAACCCTTCCCAATGGCGCAAATTTCCTAATTTACCTTTATAAGATATATAGGCGATGTTGATATAATGAGCAAATATTGCAGATTTTGAGACGATCTGATAAAGTTTTTGTAATGCTATGGAACAAATTTTTCCAGAAAGCAAAAAAGGAACTCGTGTTCAGATGATGAAGCGAAATAAGTAAGAAAGGTCATCGAGGTGATAAATTACAGTGTAAACTGTCCAGTCAAGTTAATATCATGTGCGGTTTAGCAATTTTTACTACGAATCCAGTGTTTTTTAGGACATTGTGACTCATTCTTGACTCAGCTGACGCATCAAATCCGCTCGACCAGTCTTTCTTTTGTGGCGCATTACTAACTCAATACCCCCTCTATTATCTTAACAATTTTCATGGCATGCAGCGTGGGACTTATTTAACTTTTCCTTGTATATTATGGTATTTGGAAGAGATCTAAGATCATGTGCGCCATAGCGAAGAGTGGGGTAGGAAGGGTGGAGAGAAACCCGGCGTCGGTATAAGACTGCTCGTAACGGAAGGCGTCAAGGGGCCCACGGCTTAACGTTTCATCCGACGGGCGGAGTGTTGTCCTTGAAGGGCCCTCCAAAAAGTAGTGACGGAGGTATAGAACGGACGGACGGTCTCTGAAATACCTTTGCCATCGACAAGAAGTGAACCCCGATCCACCATGTGGGAGGCCAACATTCTATCCCAGGCACAAATCCCATACCCTTTTCGCATGTAACTAAAGTTTTAAAAATTTACCTCAGTACTTTCTGAAACTTAAAATTGTTGTGAAAACTGGAGGCATTCGAGATGCGGGTATGGCGAAGAATGGAGAAGGTGAAGTGGACGGAGAAGAAGAGGAACGACGAAGTACTGGACATGGTGGGTGAGGCGAGACAGCTTTTAAATGAGATAAGGAGGAGGCAGAAGGTATGGGTGGAAGGGGTAGTTAGCGGGGAGAGGATATTGAAGACAGTGTTAGAGGGTAGAATGTTATGTAAACGATGGATAGGAAGGAAGGGAATAGGATTTTTAGATAGAATGAAAGAGAGTAGTTCTTACGGCGAATTGAAGACGGCAATGCTTGAGGGAAAGGAAGGCTCCCAGAATACTCCTTTAGTACTCCATAGAAACCTACCTTACCGGTAGAATACTATAATAATAAAATTTTTGTGCCGGTGATTGAGGCAAATTTTGACAAGGGTGTATAATCAGAATATTTCAATGTTTACTTATCTTCACCACCCAAAAACAGTGCATTTAAGGCCTCTAGATCGGGAGAAATAGAGAACGATTACAAACACCCATAGGGGCAACCTTCCCAAGCGGAACTCGAACCCGCGACCTTCGGTTGGGCAGGCGAGGACTTTACACAACCTTCACCTTTTACGGCAGCGGAAATATGTAAAAATTCATATAAAACGAGTCTTACCTCGCGATAGAAGAACAAAATGCGACCGTCGCGTCGGGTGGAGGTTGATGTATCCCCTTCAGGAATTTTGAGGAAAATGGGATTTCACTCCCACCTTCGTTCGGTCCCCGACAACTATCCACACGTCTTGTTCCGTTGCCGCCCCAATTAATTTCCAACGTCCGCTCAGCCGAGAAAGCTTGTGTTATGGCATCTCTGGCGTGTGTGAAAACACTCGGCCCTCTTTCCTTGGCAACCCCTCCCTCACGTCCTTGGGTGTGTAAGCAGAGGCCGGCGTTGACGTCACCAACTTGTAATAATGTGGCAACTTTTGAAGCTATGTCACTGCTTCATTTTACGAGTGAATTCAGTGATATCACTACGGGGGGGATGAGGAGGGTAGATATCCACCCTCCAAAGCCCCAGGGAAATAACAAATTATTTAAAACTATTGTGAATGTAAACTATTTTTTTAGTAAAAATTGTTGCCAAAGTAAAAGGTTTTAAACAGAGACTCGTCAGAGAAGCCATAGGAATATCTGAAGAGGAGAAGAACAATTTCAAGAGGGACACCGTCATTGAAATTAGCCTTACTTGGCAACCCGTAATCAGCAAAAACAATCAACAACCAACTCCTCCAACCTCCCGCTCCCCTCCCCCCACCACCTGAGACGGATACCTATATACATGAATTTAAATTCCTACCTCTTCAGAATCCCTTGAGAAAGCGACCAGCATCGGTCGGGAAACGTTGGGACCACCCAAAAATTGACGCGGCGACATAGCCCAAAAAGTTTTTGTTCTACATCACGAGTACCCGCGAAAGTTTTAACGAAGAATAACTATTGTCTAGTTTTGACATATAATAACTGCATCTGCTGCTAAGTGCAAAAATGATGTGAAATGTAAATCCGGGCATGTTATTTTTCAAAGATGTACCCGGACTCCGAGTTGCCTGGGGGGTAGAGGCACCCATTCCCCCAAAAGCATATTCCTAGTTACGCCACTGAGTGAATGAATAACCGTTCCAGTTAATTTTTACTTCGGAAAGCTATATTCCTGTTCATCCTTGGAGTCTTAGAATGGGATCGTTCACTCGGATCCGAAATCGCGATTCATCGTAAGGATTTGCTGGAAGAACTCATTCACCCATTCTCTCTTTCAAGTTTATAATTTGGGGGATCGGGTTGGTGTGGTTGCTAGAGTGTTGGCTTCCCACTCGGTGGGCCCGGGTTCAAATCCCAGCATCGGCAGAGAATTTTCAGAGACTGCCCGATCCCTGCTTGAGTGTTGTGTGGAGGATATTTCAAGCGCAACACTCCGTCCGTCGGATGGGACGTTAAGCCGTGGTCCCCTTGGCGCCTTTCGTTAAGAGCAGGCTAATGCCGACGCCGGGTTTCTCTCCACCCTTCCTTACCTACCCCTTCCCTCATGGCGCAAATGACCTCAGCTGTCGGTCGCCTCCTCCAGATACCATACCATACCAAGTTTACAATTTAAAAAAATGCGAATGCCGCCGCAATAAACCCTTTTCTTACGGATATTAATTGAACCAATTTAATGATTCTTTTTACTTCAAACATTTCGAGTCCCTTTTTAATATATTTCGGTGTAAAACGCAACCAATTTTAAAATCATGGCCTAGAAAATGTTCCCAAACGGGTGCATCACTCAGGTGACTAACATCAGGAAAGTTCAGATGTTCAGGTGTTTATATTTTCATATAATACATACGGAGTGATCAAAAACCCATAAATTCTCAATAAACGTCGAACTCAATAATTTACAGCAGACCTGCCATTATTAATACATTGAAAAACTGTGTCGATGCATTATTATTATTGCCGCGCTGAAAGCACTGAAAACTTTCTTCGAAAATACGGCCCCCTGTTTTTCTTCTTTTCTCTGAAACGAATGTCTTTAGGCATGGGTGAGACAACATATCTGAAGATAAATGAGACTTTGACGCCACGTCACGGCGGAACGTTACCTGAGATTGCCTCCCTTCCTTGAATTTCACAGAAAAAGCCATGATCACACAGCATTCAAAAATAGGACATTCGAAAAAGAGAATATAGTACAGTTTCATGCTTCGAATTTTTCAGGTGCTGCTACTCAAGTTCCTCGATGCGTCTCATCCCATGCGTTTTGCCCCCCCTCTCCGATGAGTAATTCCTTAAAATATTCCTCTTTTGTAAAGGGAATTTTGTTCGGGGGGTCCAAAATCAGATGGGAAAATAATTTTTTAAACCAGGGTACTAAGTAGAGGGTTTTAAAAAAAATTGAACACTTTCCATATTCGAAAAAACTTCATTTTTCGAAAAACAAAATTTTGTAAATTCATCATTTCTCAATACTTGGATTTCTTTTGTGATGCAAAGTAAGTGTGCTTTAATATTTCCGGACCCCCCTCCTCGCTACGCCACTGAATAGGGGCCCGCGTTTCTTCGTTTATCTTTAATGAGTGTCTAACGCCTTTGGTGAGACGAAATCTTATTGAACGTGATACCTCTGGCAGCATCACGGCGGAAATTTAATTGAGATTTTTCCTTCTATTCATGAATTTCCCAATGATTAAACCACGAGCGCAAAAAATTCATCGAAAAGACATTCGTAAAATGATTCTTCCTCATTTTCTGCCTCGAAGTTTTGAGATATAGTTAACTTACCTGCCTAGATCCGCCTTACACCATCCTATTATTGCCATTCAATTCCTCAAGCCTAGTCATCAGAGGAATTAAGCGTGGTATCAGCACATGCGAAAACACTCTCACCTCGTCAGTCACTTTATACGTCACAACGGAACTCTGACTCAAATGAAATTTTAGCCGCCTCCCACGAATATCCCTATGTAAAAGTCATGAGAACACTGCACTCATAAATAGGACATTCGAAAATAGATTCCTTTTCATTTTATGCCTCGAATTTTTGAGCTGTAGCTTACTTAAGTATCTTGATGCGTCTGTCACCATTGTTTTATCGCCCCAGATAGTAGATAAATGAATTACTCAAACACAGTCATCATGCGTTCTATTGGCACTCTCTCCTCGTCAGTCACTCCCTGCGTCACTATAAAAAGTGATATTTTGTCACTTCGAATGTCCACGAGTATCCGTACGCAAAAGCCATGAGCACACAGCATTCATAAATAGGATATTACAGAATAGATTCTACTCCCACTTCTTGTTTCGAATATTTTTCAGCCGTAGCTCTTTCAGATGTCTCGGTGTTTCTTATCGGATCTTGTTGTCTTCCCGTCATGTTGTTACATTTTGCCTCTACGAAATTCCCAACGAAAAAACCATGAACACACAAAATTCATATAGATAGAATATTCGAAAATAGATTCCTACATTACTCCTTTCTTTAGATTCTTTTAGTCATAGCTTACTTAGGTGTCTCGTTGCAGTGGCTTAGCTTGGAATTTCGTTCGGGGGGGTCCAAAACCATAGGGGAAAATTTTTGAAAAACAAGGTACTGAGTAATGAGTTTTAAACTATTTTTAGCACTTTTCATAGTCGAAATAACTTTATATGACAAATAAATATTTTGTAATTTTATGATTTTTCTATATATTTTTCTTTAATGAAGGAAAATAATTGTGTTTTTATATTTCGGGGGGGGGGGTCCGGACAACTCCCCCGAACCCCTACCCTGGCCACGCCACTGTCTCGTCGCTACTTTCCCCATCATCTTGTCGCCCTAATGAGTAATTCATCAATCTCTAATCAACCGAGGAAGCGTGCGTTGTGTCGGCTCGTATGAAAACACTCTCCCTTGGTCAATTTTTCGTCAGGGCAGAATTCTAACAAAAGTTATATTTTGTTGCCATCCACGAATCTCTCTATTCTAAAACCATGAGCTCACAGTATTCATAAATAGGGAACTCGAGAATAGATTCCACTACGATTTCTGGTATCCGATTTTTTAAGTTGTAGCTTAAGTGCTCCTTATCCTATCGACTTGTCATCCCAATTAGTAATTTTTCAAATCAATCATCAAGACTAGCCAACCGCGGAAACGTGCCTTGTGTTGGCACGTGTGAAAATAGATTCCACTACCACTTCTTTCCTCGGAAATTTGAGTTATAGTTCACTTGGGTGCCTCGGTGATACTCATCCCATCATCTTGTCGCCCCAATTAGCGATTCCTCCATCCCTAATCATCCGCGGAAGCGTGCGTTGTGTCGGCACATGTGAAAACACTTCCCCAGCCACTCCCCTCCTTCCTCTAACCGCCCCTCCTCTCTCTCTCTTTCTCCCCTCCCTCCCTTCAGACCCAATCCGACCGAACGGGAGGAAGTATAGTCGGGAATTCCCGTTCGCACAGCAGCGGAGAGGAAGCGAAGAAAGGCGCGCGCGCGCTCGCCCACCATCCGAGTGAACGGGTTCGCGTTTCGTCGTCGGGAGCAGCAGCGGCGGCGGCGGCGTGACTGAAACAGTGCAACAAGTGCCGCCCCTGAGAGAGGGAGTGGGCCCTGTGAATGTGTGTGAGTGAATGTGTGCGCCACAGTGTGTGTGTTGTAGGTATGTGTGTGTGCTTTAGGATCCGACGTCGGCGTCCGGGCAGTCGGGGAATATAGTCCGGAGAGAGGAGAGCTGACGGAGTCTGCGAGCGAAATTCCTACCCTCAGGCGGAGAGAGAAACCCTCCGACCGCCTTGTATTTGTTCGTTCGGAGATCCTGTGGCAGCATGTGTGGTATATGATACATCGTAGCCTTCTAGGTGAGGGAACAATTAAAATGTGAAAAAGTGGAGGTTTGAGAATATTCAGCGGCGTAGGTGATATATAACCATCATTATCACGATCGAACTTTACCAACCATATTTAAATTTGGTGAAGGAAGAAGAAAAGTGTCGAAGATTTTGTGTGTACTGTTCCCCCGCGAGGAGATGAAGTCCCAATTTAGCCCCCTTTAACTCGAAACTCGGCACGTGTTTTCTCTTTATTTTTTTCTTTTAATGTTTACATTTTTTACGCCTCCGATCAAACTGCTTCCCTTGAGTTGGGCGGAGTGTTGAGGAGGGGTCTATTTGCTGCCCTTCAGGGCAGAGGTGGAAGGCGGAGTCCGCCGGGAGTTCGCACGTCGTCTTCAGCGACGCACCGCGGGGAAGAGGAGTTGCTCCCGCTCAGCTGACGAAGGCCTTCGCAGCAGGTGTTGTTGTGCAAGTCGCTCGGCGTGATCCATGCGCTCGTCTCCTTGGCACCACCTCCGCACCGCGGTGTTTCAACGGAGTCGAATCGGTGAGTCTTGAATGTTTTTCTTTCTTTTTAACACATTTGACTCCTTTAGAACAGTCCTTACTTGGCCCTCCTAATGGCTGCTTCGTAATCTGCGAGTAATTTGTGACGGAGTAATTGAAATGTGAAAGGACGGAATATAATAAGCCATTGGGAATGAGCAGAGAAAAATGTTCAAAGAGTTTACGCGTTGTTTTAGATCCTCTGCGATTGGCATTTGTGGATCCTCATTTCTGGTGGCCAAGGCCTTATCTCGTGTAATAGCCCCTAAAGGAACTGCCATTAGCAATTCTAAAAATTGCTTTGGTCCCAAAGCAGATCGTATACTCTGGGACAAGAGGCGATCACGCCTTTCAGAACACTTAGCCTCTCTCAATAAATCGCGCAAAATTGGGTAATTGAAAATGATTTATATGATGGAACGATTATATTAGGGGGGTTCAAGACGATTATAAGGTTAGCTTAATTTAATTTATTAATGTGAACTAATATATATTTCATATTTTCAAATACATGCCCGTATACCGTCCTTTTTCTTTTCTTGATGTTCAATTAGACGAAATTTAAATTCACGTGTCCCTTCATACAATACTCTTTGATGGCTTGATATTGTAGGTGTTTTTGAAGAGGTGTATTTTGTTGCTCTGACCCGCCGAGCGTGACGAGTTCTTCCCGTAGCGGAGCCGTCTCCAATCGCCGGCGATTCCGACCGCGTCGGCCGAGTGGACTATTTCGCCACCGCGGGCGACACTTCCTCCTGTTTCGCGTATCTTATCTCTCTTATATTTTTTTCACCGTCAGCCATTCCATATCTCTCCGAGGCGTTTTTTTTTCGAAATACCGTTAGGTGATTGAATGGGAGCTTTCCAATGAGAAATGCTGATATACCTTACCGTGCGGTGGAGTAACTTTGGGGCATGAAGGAGATAGAACCACCCCCAAATCCCTATCAGAATTTTCTTCTCTCCCATGTATTATGATACTTCGCCATCATTTTAGCATAAAAACTAAAATAGTTGTTAATTTATAAAATAATACTTTGATCTATTTAACACTGTATTTTAAATAGTACGTTGTAGTAGTTTACTGCTGATAGCATCATATGCAGAAACCCGGGTCGTACTATTTAAAATAAAGTGTGGAATAGAGCAAAGTATTTTTATTTTATGGTGAAGCAGTTCCACAAAGTAGCGTCGGAGACCGTGTCTTATAGTTGTTAATTTATGTTGCAATTACTTTCTAGTGTAAATTCCAATATACATTTATATTATTCAGTCATTAAGAAGCAGAATTTGTGCAATAAGCGTGATGTGCTGCTTACAGCTAAGAATACAAGCATAGAAGTAAGGAAACAATTCATCAGATGCTACATATGGAGTATCTTTCTCTATGGAAGCGAGGCTTGGGCGTTGACAGAAGCAGAGTAGTCAAGAGTGGAAGCATTCGAAATGTGGTGCTACCGAAGAATGATGAAGATAAAATGGATTGACCGTGTAAGTAACGAGGAAGAGAAGCTTCCTAAAAGCCTTAAGCAGAAGACGTGACAACTTAGTTGGCCACATTTTGAGGCATGATGGCCTGATGAAGACAATCGTTGTAGAACAAGTGGAAGAGAGAAAGGGCATAGGACGGCCCCGAATGAGTTATATAGGACAGGCTTTAAAGGATGTAAAAGAGAAGAAATACGTAGCTATGAAAAGGTTAGCGGATAGAAGAGAGAAATGGAGATCTGCGATCTGCGATCTGCGTCAAACCAATCTTAGGATTGTTGACTAATGATGATGATGATGAGCGTGGTGTTCAAGTCAATCTGATCCATTCTCCCCCACCCAAAGTCAAGTTCTATTTAAGCCACTGTTTCCACGGAATAGGCTATATCTCTACCGTTACTTGGCCCAGAACAAGACGTTGGAAGCAGCAGTTTATTGCTTTAGTTTTCCTAGGCCCCCCATTTTAAGTACAGTTACCCTAATTTTATTTTCTATGTATTATGATACTTCGCCTTAGTTTTAGTTAAAAAAAACCTGAAATACTTTGTGACGAATAATAAATGTAGCCTTGTTTTTCTAATTTAAATTCTAATATACATTTCTTATATTCAGTCATTAAGAAGCAAAATGTATGTACCTAGCGTGGAGTTCAATTAAATTTGATCCACCAAATCCTATTTACACCCCTGTTTCCGTGGAATACATGGTAGGTTTACTTAGCCTTGAAAATGGCCGTGGAGACGGCACTGTTATGCTGTAGCCTACCTAGGTCCTCCATTTACAGTTTCCCTAATTTAAAATTTTCTCTGGTGTTTACTTGACAAACTATATCAACTATCGTACATTTCGGGAAGGATCAAATTTGAGAAACTCCGTTGTATTGACCATCTTAAGATGCCTTCAACCACGTCGATCGCGCTGAGATTCGAGGGAAATGGTCCCGAGAAACATTTAATGATAGGTGACCTGCGTCAAAGCCAGCTGACTCGAAGCAACTACATCTGAATTTCCCGAGTGGAGATGATTTCAGTTCACCTTGAAGTGGGCGTAATTATGTCACTAACATACGTCTGCGCGAATTGTTTGCTGAAGAGTTTATCGCCCTGAATGGAATGGTCACGAGTGTCGCGTTGACTTCAATTGGTGATTTCCATTGCGAAGTCTCTTTCCGATAGCAGAGTTACGGAAGCAGTTTTGATTTAGCCATGGGCGCCAGGGGCGCCAGGGGGCCAGAATCTTGAAGTGGTGTTTCTTTTACGGCCCGAATTTTGAATCCACGATATCTTCTCGGTCACGCAAAGATGTTCATCCCCTGAGCCTCGGTATTCATTCCGTGCGACGCCAGTAAAATTGATCTAGTAGGTCAATGTTTACTGCTTTGCTGTCGCCAGATTTTTTTCGTGGATATCGATAGAATTTGATGCTACAAAGTCTCTCATATGAGATGCCTCTGCCTCATGTTTTTTTTTTTGTTTTACCGCCGTGTGATGCTGAATAAGTCTTCACGGGTTCTCCACTGGATGAGTGAAATTGTAGATAACGGCGTTTCAGCACTTAATTTTGGCCTTATCCTCAGGTAGGGATGGCAAGTCGAATATGTTTTATTTCGACCCGGAGCGAAAGGAAAGTACAAGGCATGGGTTTAGTTTCGTTCCCGCACGAAATTTAAATCACCGAGGAGTTTAGTTTCGAACCGGGACGAAACTCTACTCCCGGGAACGAAACTAAATTAATAGAAACTCCGCAACCCATAGTTAAGTTTCGATCCCAGAAGTTGAGTGGAAGGGGATAAGAGGGAATAGTTTCAACCCATTCCGTGTGACATATGTGTACAGAGGTTAAACTAGTGAGCTTAAAAATTGAATGGCGAGTCTGCGTTCACTGCTCTCTTGTTCGTGGTCAAAATATGAGTGCTCCATGCATCTAATGGCGGTCGGCGGAACATATTCTTCATTCAACCATTCTTCGTATACGTTGTGTGGGTTGAAACTAAACTGTTCGAAGGTGAGGCACGTGGTACCACGGGTGGGAAACATTGTCTAAGTTCGTTTCGTCCCAGAAGTTTAGTTTAGTTTCGATCCGAAGTATTTTAGACTCCGATTTCGTTTCGACCCTGAGTTTAGCTCCCCGGGTTTAAATCCATTTTGTTTCTGCATTTTAATCCCGGGAACAAAAATATTGAAAATTTTCTGGTTTTGACTATCGTTTAGTTTCGATTGCCATCCCTGCCCTCAGGCCGGATACCTCGACACGGCACTAAAAGCCCATGCTAGGAAGAAGAGTTAGGCGTCTAAACGTCGGTAGCCACCGTCTCGTTTTGCCCGGTGGAGAATCCTTGAGAATTATTCAGTGGGATATTTCACTCGTG
The DNA here is from genome assembly GCF_921293095.1 of Ischnura elegans. Classification (NCBI taxonomy): domain Eukaryota; kingdom Metazoa; phylum Arthropoda; class Insecta; order Odonata; family Coenagrionidae; genus Ischnura; species Ischnura elegans. Next base: position 100,987,920 of record NC_060248.1, on the reverse strand, counting down.
GAAAATTTTCATGGATTTTTTTGACTTTTAAAGGAATTATTGCGTGTAAATCTTCCAATGCCTGAGCTCACCTACGGCAATTTGCCACCATCCTGCAACTAACGCTCTCTCACTCACGCCTCTCTGCTCCAGGAACGTGCCAATCAAAAAAGAGAGGCATTTAGTGATTTTCCTCTCTTCTTCGTTTCAATCACCCGTGTGATGAATATGCTGCTGCCGTTGCTAATTGAACTTCGTTCTCCCCTTTTTTTATACCCTAATGGAAGGTTCTTTTTCTCTCGTTTTTCACACTCCTTTTCCCGACTTTTTTTTTACATTTTATTCTTTCGAGTTGGTGAAAAAAAGCGGATGAGTGGTCCACCGTATTGATGGGCGGCGTCAATGTTTACGCCAGACTCTCCCGGTCCTCGAAAACGAGAGCTCTTTCCGCTAATTCGCAAAGCCTTTCCGTGCTTCCATTTATACGCCCTCCCTTTTTAACCTCTTGAACTGGAAAGAATTTGCATCGCTATGAATAAACATAAGGGTATTCGCGAATGAAATTGTTCGAGTGACTAGACGTGAGGAGGCGTGAAATTGATTCAGGATGTGCGAACTGATTTTTATTGCATTTCGAAAGGAGACTACATATATGAGCATAGGTGTCATGGTGCCGGAACGCCGTAATGACACTCGTTAACAAAAGACAACAGTCTGACAAAAATTTCATCAATTTTGCTGCCTCTAAATTTCTAATTTATACATTCGTAACCAAAACAAAAAATGTAGTGATAAAATGTAAATAATGACTTGTAATAAAAAAAATATAGTTATATTTTCACTTCTAAATAAGGTTAAGGAAAGTGCGCTCCAGCACTGCTTATTTTGTCGTCTGTATCGTCACTGTATCGGAGGCCCCACTCCGTCTCGTAAAAGGTTTATTTTGTCGTCTTTTTGGGCTCGTCTTGAGCTGATTCCAAAAATGTCTCCGCAGCGGGGCTGTGAGTGCGGATTGATTCAATTATTCTCATCATCATCATCATCAGTCAGCAGTCAAGATTGAATACACCAGAGATGAAGTTCTCCATGAAAAAATATTTGACTCTGCCAGGATTCGAACTCGGATCTCGGTAACTCGCCTGACTGGCAATTGAGAGATCCGGGTTCGAATCGCGGCTAAGTCAAATATTTGTTCATGTCGAAATTCACCCCAGGTGTATTTCAATTTGCAGTTTCGTGCAGTGCTTTGAAATCAAAGATCGGTTTGACGCAGCTCTCCATTCCATTCTCCTATCAGCTAATCTCTTCACGCTTACCATTTCCTCTCTTTCACATCGTTAAATTATTCTCAAAATTTAAAATATTCTTACTGTGATTGTGAGTAATAGCAGTGAGTGGTGATGATTTTCATATTCTAACAACTTCTTGGACGAAAAGGGAGTCACGTAATGGAAATAGTGATGTTTTTCGTGCGAGTCGTCCCTCACGAATTTTTTGTCCGGAATACCTATCAATTGTGTTTCTGAATTAAGTTAATTTGATTTGTGAAGAAATAGTACTTGTCGTCGCTCCCGATTTTTCTTCACGAGTAATTTAGCAGGAAAATTGTATTTTTAATTTGTGTTTGTTTGTTTGAGAAATAAAAGTGAACATCGCAATATATTACAGTATCATGAATTTTAATTTAGGCGAACAGCACTAATTACAATTTAACTCTTCGTGAAGTTTGGATCGCTTTGCCCATTAGCGACGAAAGTGGTGCCTTGAGTAAACCCATTTAAAAGCGCGACGGGTGCCAATACTAGAAGTATTCACGCGTCACGTCTGGTACAAGTACTGGAAGATAATTTATGGCTGTATTCATGGTATTTCGTTTCCCACGAGGGGAATCCATAACCATGGGAACTAGAAGGTCAGAATATTTGGAGTGGAGGTTTTTTTTTTACGGCCCGGATTTTGAGTCCACGATATCTTCTCGGTCACGCAAATATGTTCATCCCATGAGCCACGGTATTCATTCCGTGCGACGCCGCACCGGTCGAATTGATCGCGTAGGTCAATGTTTACTGCGTTGCTGTCGCCAGATTTTTGCCGTTGATTGATATTGATGCTGCAAAGTCACTCATGTGAGTTGCCTCGCCCCGTGTTTTTTTCGCTTGTGTCGTTAGTTTGAAGAATTAGTCAACTTTTGTCATTTCAAGAACGATTTATTATCCATACATCCATCTGGTATCGGATCGGAAGATTTCAGGGACATGTCCATTGAAGTAAATTGTTGAATCTGACCTATTTGTTGGTCATCAATCATGCCTGAGTAAAACTTTTGTTGAGGTTGTAATAGCTAAGTAAAGTTTACATTTTGTGTTGGTGTATATGTTGTAGACTCCGAAATAGGTTTTCCGGAGTTCACCATGACGCTTAAAAAAATCAATTTTTTCATTAATGGAAGAGGAAAAGCTAAATAAAGACTGAATGAAATCCATATTATTTTTCTATGTAACGACATTTTCCTCACGTGTTGCCTTTTTAAATTTCCTACTAGCTACGTAGGATTTTGCCCGATGCATTTGCAAGGACATTTTCAGTAACAATACAATTAGTCTATCATTGTGTCACGATTTAACAGAAAATATTTTCCGAAGAATTTATGCGATCCAAATATAGGCTTGATGAACTTAAGTCGATTCAAAGGTACCCAAGTCGTTATAATACTTTCCTCCTTGGTGCCCTATACACCTTGAATGGTATCATTACCTTGTGCTTGTTTTTTTTTCATTATCTTTTCTAATTTTTTATGCTATAAACGCATTGCAAGTACAAATATTGTTTAGATGAAGTCTACAACGAATTATAGTGTAAAACGGTGGTGATAAAAATCCTTAGGTTTTAAAAAATTACAAGGTAGAAAATTTACTTACAAGACGCACCCAATTAAAAATTTTGTGTTAAGATAAGCTCCGGAATTGAAATTAATTGCTGATTAGCCATATGATCATAGTGAAAAAGCTGATATTCATCGTTTCAACTAAGGACAACCGTCTATTAAATTTCTCTGATTGAAGGTGCTACGGTATTCATGCATTTAAATTATTATATTTTATTGGTGATTCCTACTTCCATGTTTATGATATCTATGTCACAATCTTTAATAACTCTTATCGTTATTGGTTCCTCTAGCTCCGGACGGACTTGGGTTCCGTTCATAATATACATTATGTGACAGGCTAAAAAAAACTCAACCCCCCTCAGTGTGAGAGAAAGCTTTATCCATTAATTCACAATCGGTATCTTATGTACGCTTTGCCATGATATTCCAGTATAAATCACTTTTATTCACTAGTCTTAAAAATTGAATAGACATTTTAAAGAACGTGCATTAATTTGATACCTTTTCGATATTGGTTTACTGGTAATTTATACCTTCATTACCCTATTTCAATGTACTCCCATTTGTCGAACGCGTCCACTAGTCGTACTTAATATTTAATTCAATTAACGCACTCGTGTTCAGTTTTATTAATATTGAAGCAGGGTTACAGATTATCTTTTCTATGTTTACTGCGTACGTGCATCAGAGACCAAGGGATATAGTTTCAGTAGATGTGCAATCATCATGAATATTAATTTTATATTCATGCTTGGTTGCCGTTAAAATAATAATCTCCAGATTAAACATGAAAATCATTAGGGTGGATTGCTATTTTTGATCTAGTAAGTGCCTTTAATTACGAAATAGAGGTAAAATAATGGTATGGGCCCCTTTGAATAATTATTGAAGAAAAAAAAATATCATACAGTCCGTAATTACAGAAGTGATGACGTCTTTCCAACGTAATTTTCTGCGTTATCATCAGGACGAATCCAGTCGAAATGATATAATTGACCTCAAGACCTGGAAATGTGTTGGAGGATGAGGTAGTTATGCATTGCAATATATTTTATTCATTACAAGAAGGGGCTGTTTCAAGCTTTCCTACCCGATATAGTTGAATTTTTTTAAATATCTATTATGTTGAGGAATTCTCTGTTCTTTTTTCTATCCTGTAGTTTTCCCCGGATTACATAACTTCCTCTGGATTCTGTTCCTGTGTATAACGTATATTAGCCTGCCGTATCATGTATGTTAGCCTGCTAGGTTACCCGCATTTCAACTCTCAAGTTTTCAGGATCTGAACTTTGGCTGAAGGTCGGTGGGTATGTTTCTGAGAAATTTTGAGATAATACACGTTCGTATTATCGGGGCCAAAGGAGGAAATTTCACCGAGCCCGCATGATATTACGGCTGAAAATCATTTGATATGTCGAAGAAAGGGATAAGTTGTAATCTAATATAAACTTACGGTTAAACATTTTTGATATGTATATTGTATAATATTTTACTATAATATCTAGATTTTTTAAATTAATTTTTATTAGCCAATATAAGTATTTACTATGTGTTTGGTTTCCATTTAACTTTTTGTGAAGCATTCCTCTCTCTTTGAGCTCTGAGAAACCCGAATTGCATTAGCCTTTTCTTAGGAATCTTTGAACTTCTCTTTCTGTTCCCCAAAAATATGACTTTCACCAATATTCAGGTAATTTGATTTCGGAGCTGATAGTTTATTTCTTTTAAAACTGTTAATTATAATTATATCTATTGATTTTTATCAAGGTTTCGGCAATCATATATAGCTCTGGTGCTTGGAAGTAAAAGCAATATTTCTGGTTGAAATAAGCATAATGTCTTTTAAATTTTCTAAATCGCGCTGGAAAATACGAAGAGGGCAACAAAACTGTCTTGCAAGTAATCGTTGCTTGAGAATCTGTTGTAATCTTTTTTAATTATGGTGGAACGTATACACGATTAAAAATATTCTAAGATACAGTTTCCTTTCGGCTAGGATTAGTTGCACTTTGGTGACTAGTGGGTGAATAATTAGTTTCGTACGTGTGAAGGATTTATGGCACAATTGGCCTCAATACGTGTGTATAAAGGGTTCCGTTATTATATGCTTAGCTACAGATGTGCGCTTGGTAGTTATGTGTATGCCTCGTTTGTTGTGATATTAGTAAAGATGGATTGGGCTTGAATGCACAAAATATTTCATTAAAGAGTATAAAATGTATTGGGCGGCTGGATTAGTAGTTGTTCGAAGAGGATGGGGAGTGCGTTTATAAGAATGTGGAGAATTTTAAAAGGAGTATGAACAAAGTGAAATGCGCCAGTCACCATATTCGCTGCTTATAAACGAAGGTAATATGCAAAGAAAGGTAGCAATTGCTGGTGACATGTTCAATTGTCCAATTATTAGCAACACAATATAATGGGGTTAATTGGAATGAAAGGAGCATTCCATATATCTACGATAATTTCCCACTCAATACCAGTCCATGAGCTAATTTTACGTGTGTAAAACCCGTAAGACTAAATTGTATGCACGTATAAACAAGGTAAAATACGGTTCGACAAATCTATTGATATCGAGTAGTTTTGACGATTATGACGTAATGTTAAAGATAAACAGTTTGATGGCGAAAATAACGTATTAGTTGTTGAAACAAGGGGATGAATTTGTATAGTTTGGGGAATCGCACTTTGTGGTGTATACAATGAGTACTTATTTCTGCCAAGTAACGTCGAAGTAAGTTAGTTTTTTTATATTTATGCGAAAAATTAAGTTATTTCCTATGTGCTGAGATAAACTTCACGTATACCAAGAATTTCGTATGAATCAAAATATATCTAATTGTGGACTTATTTATTTTACCTAAAACTTGATTCTTCGTTAGTACCGCATGCAAAGGTGGAAAATTTATCGGTTAAATTTGGTCTAGGATTACTATCAAGTATCTATTTCAAATTCTCCTTCCCATCGCTATTTTTTTGTGTTCTTCGTGATTTTATTCAGATTCAGATAATTTATACCTTATCACTTGAAATATGCGTCATTTGTTTTTATTTTAGATTTACCATACTTTATTTGTTGTATTTCTGAAACGGTACTCGTATCCACACCTTTTCCTGTGTTGCGACTTTCCCTTTTTTGTGTACCTACCCTGTCTGTGGTGCGAGAATCTTTTCCTCAGCTCACTTTCCGAGTGATGGGAATGCGTTTGTTTAGTCGGAACGGGTGAAAATTTTTTTCCCATTATCCCGATATTCCAGTGTGTTTTGAGGTCCATCACATCTGCAATGCTTCATTGGAAGATCCCAAAAATATGACATCTCTTTGTACATACATATCTCTGTAAATAGAGCGTTACTGAATTGTTAAGCGAGCATGCAAACAAATGCAGTGTCTTAGTATGCAAGACTTCTTCATCGAAGCTCTGCACGCTATTATAAAAATACTTTCCTCTTAGCCTATTTTTCCCCATTCAATATTTTGCTTGGATAAATTATGCCAACTTGTTAACGCCATTGTTTATTCTCTCTTTATTGTACAGGCGTATGATTAGTTATGCGTTGTTGACTATTTAGATATTCTTGACATATTCCCAGTGCTAGGGCAATTAGAGTAAAAATTCATTCAAGATAATACACCATCACTTCGCAAAATCAATGTTTTTTGCCAAGAGCTTCGAAGGTGCTGTAATAATAAAAAAAAAAACATTTTATATTTTTCCGTTCGATCGATTCTCGTATTTGATAACTACACCTAATATAACATAATTACGTAATACATTACTGCACATTTATTTACTTGTTTTTATACAGTTCATTAGTGCCTTTATACAGCCTCATAAGTGTCACCAGGTTACCAAGACTCTGTCACCTATAGGGAGATTTCGTTCCTTTACAAATTTTGTACTGTTGTCACTCAACAAAATCAATTTTTCAAAGCCCAAAAAGAAACTTCTTGTTCAGAGAATTGAAGCTTTGTTCAAAATATTGAACATCTTTCAGTGGCTATGATGGATCGAGCAATATATTGTGCAATTTCATATAAAAGAAAAAATCATTGTCACGTATCATTTCTTAGTGGAAGTGTAACGTGATACTCAAAATAAAAAGCCTGTTTACAACCCAATTCACTATTAACATATGAACGGCCAGACATAAAGATTTTATTTCAACTGCAAAGTTTCCTCGATCGTGGCACGTGACAGTATCCACTTTTTTGACAACTTGAAAAACTTGTTAAGAGTAACTTACTTTAAACATGGATAAGTATAGAGATGATCATGTTTTTGAGTGGGAAAAGGCTACCTCCGGCGTAAAATTTTCTTCTCGTAATGTTATAGAAGATGACCGACGAAGCCATAAAAACAGCTGTTTTGCATATAAAAATGTATATTTTAACTTAATTTTTTTTAATTTAATTTAAATTTAAATTTAATTTTAACTTACTTCAAATTCTAGCACATATTATTTGGATAAGTATCGTTAACTGAAATTGTAGTGAAGATGACATTTATCTAGAATTCTTATTGGTTATACAAGCCATAATAGCAGATCTGATTCTGTCTTCATCAAGCTAAATCAAGATTTAATTCCAGGCAATATCATGTATTTGTTGAGGAATCAGAACAAATAACATTTCCGAATGGTATATGTTGTATTTTCTGATTAGTATCTTTACTAAATAAACTAAATGGGCAAAATTAGATGTTATTCTACTTAGAATTTTCCCATCTCTAGGTATATCATAAAAGAGAAGGAGTGATCATATATTACTCGCTACAAGAATTATCAAGCATATTTTCTGTATTCGCCGTCATAGCTACGGTTGGTACGAGTGTCAAAGGTGAAAACATTGCTTAAGAATATCATTGAGTGAATTTTTTTCTAGAAATAAAATCTGAAGTATTGTGAAAACTGTTCTCTCATTCACGACAAGTTCTCAAAGACCTTTACTTAAAATCGATTGAGGCTTATTGATTTTTTGGGGGGATTTCGATATCCTGCGTTAGTTTTATCTGATCCTCGCTCGCCGTAATCGTTTCCAGGAAAGACTGAAATTTCGTACGTTTCTTTTTTTTTGCATGAATGGGGCTGAATATTGTCTCTATATGATGCGGAGGAGGTTTTATGGTAACTCGCGAACTCGTTTTCTCTTGGAATGTAAATTTCCCTAGACCCCGTCGAAGCTATTTCACCGCAGACCATCGACGGAGTGGAAGGAATTTTGCGGGAACTTCACTAGGCTACGAAAAACCTGGAAGAACTCCCATAAGGGCACATAGAATAAAAAAAAATTCTCCAAGACGGAGCGTGTCCCAAATGTATGTAGACTTACTGAGAAATTGCCCTCTTTTTTTCCTTGGCAGTAACTCGGCGCAACGTGATCGTTATATTGGTACTCACCCTGGATGGGAGAGTTCGCGCTAGAGACAGCCAGTCGTCTGCGTCAAACAGTCGCCGTTCTGCTTAGTAATTGATGAATATACGTTGTACATAAGGGCTAATGGTGGTGTCATTCGGGTAAGCGTTTCCGGCTTACAGTTGAATTCAGATGACATGAATGCATAACTCTCATAGGTCGTACATACGTTGAGAATGATTAGCCCATACAATATTCTGGCCTAATTTCATATTTCATGAAAAGGTTTATTAGGACTAAATCGCTCGTGGTATTAAATATTTACCTGTGGAACGTGGCCGTAGAGTGTGCTTCTTTGCCCTTGAATACTAATATTGCAAGTGAAACGGGGAACTTGATTGATGAAGGATAGGTATTGCAAGGGGTTTTCCGCCACAGCTCTGGGTAATAAAAAGATAAGTAGCGAATCTATTTTTCTTGATAAGTGAAATGTAAAAAAATATTTTCAGCGTGCGTCGATATTTTAAATGTATGCATTACATAATATTGCAATCCTACGATTGTTTTACTGTATTTCTTCCTATCCCAAGCTATTTATTTTACTTCCCTGGGCACTTTCCGGGTATCTTTTACGATCTGTCCAGGGTACTTGTCCCTTGGTCTTTCTCTGGTACATTTCCATCAATGCTTCCATTCTTTATCTTCACAAGTATTCTTTTTGATCTTACCAATATATTTATACCTTAGTCTTCCTCTGATACTCATCCATACATTTTTCTTTCAATTATGTTTCCCACATAACTGCTGTCTAATTATGAAGCCTATACAATGTGTTCTTCTTTGGCGCACAGTAATAAAGACTGTTCTTTACTATCGCTATTTGGCTATATACCTCATCATTGCTCACCCTATCCGTCCTATTTATCTTCTGCATCCTCTTTCAGCTCCAGGATTTGAAGGCCTCGATTCTTTTCTGATAAATTTTTACCAATGGTCAAACCGTCTGAACCATGGAGTGCCGTTTCTAATACAAATTGCGTATTGCGTGTGACTCCGTAAAGATATCACCGTGGCTAGTATCGGTATTCTTAAATTAGTCAAGAGCGACCGCCTCTATGTGGTCAAAGTTTGGGCTTTGATCTCCAGCTGTGGCGCTGTGCGCACGATTTGGACTGCTTGTGATGCTTGTATGCTTAGCCGTCCATACCACCTAGTCTGGTATAGTCCTCAAATTTCCATAGGGGAGAATGGCGCCTCGGTAGCTTGACTGGCTAAATCACTCGACCGGAAATCGGGGGATCCGGGTTTGAATTCTGGTCAAGGCGAATGATTTTTTCTCTGTGGATTTTTCGCACAATTTGTGAATTGCGGGTGACTCCGTAAAGATATAACCGTGGCTAATCCCGGTATTCTTAAAGTATGAGAATAACGAAATGGTAAACTTCCACACAATATTATTTATTTAAAAACCGACCCGGTTTCGACACGTAGTGTTATTTTCATGGTTTTAAATAAATAAAATTGTGTGGAAGTTTACCATTTTAGTTATTCTCATGGAGATCAAACATTTCTACAAGATATCGCCAGCCACTGTTAATTATATTCTTAAAGTACCCATACAAATGTTTTCTCGCGCTCTTTCATGGTCTCCAGTCTTACGCTCTTAGTGCCTAGTAGCGACCTCTTTATCATGAGGCCATCTTTGCTTAAGATGTTCGATGTCTGATATCTGTCGTGCTTCTACCGTCTAAGGTAATGTTGCTCCCATGGCAGGTGAATGTCTGTGCTTGCTCTAATCTCTCTTCTTCGAGGCAAATGTCAGCCACAGTTTTGCATAAAATAATCTTTGACTTTATTGCATTTATTTTGATTTTTGAATAAATTTTTAATATGCATTATAGTATGCGGAAGTGAGGTATGGAAAATGAGAGAAGCGAAGAAACGAAGGGTGGAGTCCTTCATAACGTGGCGCTACAGAATAATGATTAGGATCAAATGGATCGACCGAATAAGTAATGAGGAAATCCTAAGGAGGGTGGGGGAGAAGAAAACCCTCATGAAAACATCGATAATAAAACGGCCTTAGGCCTTAATACCTTATAGACCTTATCTTGAGACATGATGGCCTGACGAAGACAATCGCCGAGGGGCAAGGAGATGGCAAGAACGGGAAAGGAAGACCTCGGACAAATTATTTTGAACAGGCAGAGAAGGATGTGATAGAGAATAAATACAGAGGTATGAAAATATTAAATGATAGGAGAATTGAGTGGAGTGCTACGTTAAACTAATATTATGATTTGTGACCTTTGATGACGATTCTAATATTTATGTGTATATCTCGGAGAATGATAAATTGGCTTGGAAACGTATGAGTTCCTGGTAGACTTCTCTCACTCCAACTCCCCAATTTCTTGGCCACGCTCACGAAACGTGCCCCAGATGTAAGAGCCTTTCCAAAAAATTGCCATCTTTTTCCTTGGCAATAACTCTGACTCGACCGCGGCCGTTATATTGGTATCTCCGATGGCAAAGGTCGCGCGTGAGACGTCCAGTCATCTGCGTCAGATATTCCCCGATCCGCTTAATACCTCGTTTTCCGAACCCAGAATCGATAAGCGCGGAGTTACATCTGTTAAAATTGAACTCCGCTGCGCGCGTCGAACACATTCCTGAGGCTCAGAGACACAGAGAGAAGCATCGAGAATTTTAGCATTTCCTATCGATTCAACTTATTACCCGGAGATTTCTCGCCAATCAGCTGCGTTAAAAATATCCTCTCGTCCGGGAAGGAAACGGAACTGCCGTTAATTGGAACCATTGCCTTGCGATCTCCTCCTCCTCCTACCACCCCTACAAGAATCCCACGTAGTACGATCAGATCTCATTAACTCGGCCGGGGTGACTTCTATCGTAATGATGTCCCATTTATATCATCGGCACTTTCCTCCCTTGCTTCCTCTCTTCCAAAACCTATCCTTCACCCTCATTTTGTGATGAATCTTGGGTTATATTCTCGACAATTAAGGTGCAAATAACGCAGTTAAACGTGATATTTGCTATATTGTAGGGTTTTATACTATTATTTGTAAATTTTTGAGTAAGCATTCATATCTAGGGTGCTTTTTATAGTTAGCGGAAGAGCATGACATTTTGATGACATAACTTGGGTGTTGGCTCTGCAAATTTTGCTGTCTTTTATAGAATGGAGAAGTTAGAATTCTGTGCAAAATTGGTTGAATTAAATACCTAAATTATATTGGTAGTGGAGGCTGCTCAGAAGCAACACCGGGTAATCTTCTCCATGGCTGCAGACGTTTCTGGACACTAGGGATACTTCATCCTATGGCCTGAAAGCTGAATTTAATACTGAGGGTGTGGTACGACTTGTACCCCGATACGTCGGCAGACATGGAGGACATTACCCAGTGGAGCACCCAACCAGCCTCCGCTACCAGCATATGCCGTAAAGCATCAGATCTTTTTTCCTAAATTATATTCCTTGAAAACCCAACGTTAATATTAAAGAAAAAATGTATTTGATTTATCGTTAGATTATTGAAGATTATTAATTACGATGCTTTAGAAATAAAAGTATTTTTTATCCTCTGCTCTTAACTTATCTTTCCAAATCATCTTTTAGAGGATTTTAAGGGTACGAAATATTTTTTTCATAATACTATATTATAAAGCATCAACTTAATTGAATAAGAGGTATTATTAGACTACATCACCGGAAGTCTTTACGTTTAAGGGAGACAATGGAGCATTATTTAGTAGGTGATCCGTATTATAACGATTTTTGCTTTTGAGAGTTTATTTGGTGTGATTTATACGGTTTTCTCCTTCAAATTCATCCCATTAAATTTCAAATAACACTCTAACCTGCTCTAGGGCAAATTTACAAGCATGAGATAATTTGTGTGACATTTGATGATAAAATTGAATATAAAACTGCCAAAGGCACACATTTTAAATCAGGTCTTATGGAGGAAAAATCAGGTCGTACGTGTGAATTAAATGAGAATACTCTTCAATGAAGAAAAAAGGACCTTATTTACTTTCTCTAATTTAAAATACTTTCAAAATAAGATATATTAAAAGTGGGTTTCATATCCTCAGATTACAGAACAGTGAAGGCTTCAGTAACTAGGAAAGGGTTCGTTCATTTTGACACGAAATTTTCAATGCATTGAAGGAAAGTAAATGAAAGGGAAAGATCGTTACAAGGAATGATTCTACACCATTCAAGCGCTCTCTCATAAGTTTAAAATGGATGATCGCAACAGATAATGCACATTTTTAATAACTTAGATTTTTCATTAGAGTTCCATATTATTGAGACGTAAAAGGAGAATATTTCGCCGATGGAATGAATCGTTCACGAAAGTGAAAACGACGATGAACTTTGCGAAGCCCATGCGCAAGAGCGATGAGCAGCAGAGGAGACAACACGCTCGTTTTGAATTCTTAACGTCATCAACTTTTCATTGAATGGTCTGAGGCCATCGATTTTTCGTCGCTAATTGCTCAAAAAGTAGGCAACGGGTTGTAATACGGAAACTTTTGTGTCTTTTCATATAATTTAATTAAACTTCGCCTGGACCTCAGTCATAGAATTAATTTTAAAAGAATGCAAAGATTTTATGCCGTTCTGACTATTACTGGGATCACGTAAACGAAGCGATACAAATTAGCCTAACAGAAAATTACCATCAACAGGGACTAAGGCTAAGACTAAGGTTGAGCAATGGGTGGAAGAGCAAAATTATCTCCCGCATAAGAATAGAACACTATTTAAGAACTAACCGATCAGGGCTATCTTGAACTGCACTCGAGGGTTTAAATACTGATAAGAAATTGGCTCCATTCGACCCCTGGAGACGATGGCAGACAGCCGTTGAAACGTCGGGACCAAGCACTGAAAACAATTCCCGGTTGGAAACCCGAGAACTATTCCTATTGGTCTCCTTATTTTCCAAACTCTATCGCCACAAACAATTAAAAAAATGTTGGTGAACTTGACCATTCAGCGAATCTCTCGTAAGTTTGCAATAAAAGAACGCAAATTTAGCAAAAATAAAGTAGCCAATTTATATATTTACCAATATTTAACTATACAGCATTTAATTGGATCATAACTTCAGTTCCATTTTTCGTTCCTCTTAAATAAAAATCTAATAAATGTTATGAGAAATTTGAATTCAGTGCCAGCGAGGATTTTCTACCGTCGCGTCGGCGATATACTGCTTGCAACCGGCATGTGTACTTACCGCTAAGTTCATGTTTTTTTTCCTTGTTGCGAAGAAAATGTAGTTTATTGATCCTCCAACGTTTTCGCGATTTACTCTCAGTCGTGAAAACAAGGGAACATGTGAGGATTGAGTGCCTATCTTCGATTCAATTTTTTTCTAAAGGGTAAAAGGTGACGTTTTTCCGGATTTTTCGTGTGTGCATCCTTCTCTATGGGTTACAGCTTGGCTTAGCAGGCTCAAATGCCTTTTTTTTAAGGCAGGCAGAGACTTTTGCTGCACCACTCGCGTTGCCAAGTGCGACTCCTAAGTCAACATGCCACGGGACATGAGTGATTTTCATCCACCTACCAGCCTCAGCGCCGTTGGGAAACATGTTTGCTCCATTAAGTGATAATATTCAGTATAGCGTTTCCGTGAGTTGTTTCTGTATGCCGTGCAAAATCTCCCAAAAGATACCTCCAGGTATAAGAGCTTCTCGGCAATTTTTAATCCGAGCTCAAAATATTTTTTCTACTGGGAAACGGAGAGTGAAAAGAGGAGGATTATATTATTTTGACACGGAGTCGCGAAATATCATCAGGGTTGAATTCACTCAACGATGTTTCAGTGTTGCGTAATGCTTATCAATGTTTGTTCAAAGGATATTCTGTTTTGGTAAGATTTTGCTCAATTGTGGCCCTCTGAAGCCGCATAGCCTTGAGCGTTATTGCCTTCAGAGCGTAATAAATTTTGTGGGAGCGTGTCTCTTGGGTCAAGTTGAGCCTTGTTTCGAATTTTCATAAAATTTGTGTGGTGGAATTGATGGAGTGCTGTGGGATTTAGGACAAAATATGCCAATTCCTCTGTATATTTCTATGGAATTTCTCATCCATTTCTAATCTCATCTTCAGTATCTATATTCATCTTGCGTCCTTGACCCACAACTATATAGATTTCCAGTGCCTTTTGGAGCAATAGTTTTTTAGTAAAAGGAACTGCTATCTTAACAAAAATAAAAATATTTTTAATAAAAGTGTGATGTAAGGTTTATATCAGCACAAATTTAATTCATACGAATGATTTTAAATATGAGTGGATTAACTTATCATTATTTACGATAATTATTACTTGGAAAGGATCCTGTCAAAGAATTAGAATTAGCCTGCAACACATTGCAATTCAAGTCCTTGTAATACATTGGAGAAGAAAATTTCATGGTTTTGTTTCTAAGTTTAAGTTAAGAAAATAATTGAAAAATGATATGAATTTTGGATCGGGATTTTTATTCATCACTCTCACCCTATACAGAATTTTTTGAAGTGAAAATACTCCAATCATCCAAACAAAATTTTGATATTTTTCGCAATTTGATTGATTTGATGTAAGAATGTGAGTAAGGTATCTGATCTAAGCTTAATAAACAGTCTTGGTTAATTCACGCCAATGGCGTAACTATGGGGGGGATGAGGGGATAAATCTCCCCTCAAAGCCACAGAGAAATGAAAGAATTATTAAAAACTATTGCTTAGTTTAGGCATATAATAACTGCATCTGTTTAACGTTAAACTTTTAGTAGCAAAATGATTTAAAATGTATTTTCAGCCATGTCATTTTTCAAGCACTTTCCCGGACCCCCAATTTCCTGGGGGGAGGGGGGTGGGGTCGCCACCCCATGCCATCCCATTCAGCCCTAAAGCATATTTCTAGTTACGCCACAGATGTACGCATTCGTATTTTTTGGACCGTGGGTAATTTATTTTATGTATTTATAGGTGTAATTACCACTAGGTTTACTTATTTATAATAGAATTACATACAACAAGATTTTCTCGTATTCCATTCTGAATTTATAATTAAACCTACCTTCTTGTATGAGATTGTAGGATTTTGCTTTTCGTGTTGAACAAATTGATATGACATTTGTCAGGGTAGACCTGTAGGATGATAGGTTGCAGTAGGTGCATTTTAGTCAATTAGTGTGTAGTTAATTAATTTTACATTGTTATTACTAATTTAGAATCCAGATGTTGACCACTGTAATGAAAGAGGATCGGTAGAGTGAATTCGGACCAACATTTCATATGCTAATCAGTTATTAATTCCGACTGATGGCGTCGTTGAATTTAGTACTTATTTTTTATGTGATTGGCAACTTTTTTGCACGAAACAGATTTTTCTGTGCAGTGAATACGATGCGTGATGTTTTGTGACTCCCAACTGAGCCGTTTCAGTGTACCGCTATCTGGATTTTGAGTGTCGAGGCATTAAAAAAAATCCCTTTAATCGTTTTGCGTGTAGGCGTTAATTCGTTGGGGATTCATCGTTGAAAAGAATACTCCGTCTGTTCGCGTGAAAGTCAAAACAAATGCAATTTGAAGCAGAGGAAGGATGATTTATAGGGCTCGTGCCGGCGGCATAGCAGCGTAATAGAAAGTGAACCAACATTAATGCACATGCTTGCCACTTAACTCTGTGGTGATGCGGGATTATACCATTTCAACCCAGCAAGAAAATGCAAAAATAAAACGGGATGTAGACAGAAATATAAATCCAGCACCAGAGGGAACGATAATTTTCAATTGATAAGCATTTATTGACATCGCGAAAAATAAACAGGTAAATTCCATATCTTAGCCTCTTTAGTGACATATTACCTATTGAAAAATCTTCGTGTTCGAACTAAGATTACCGCGGCTCTTGTTGGTTCGTCCTTGAATTTTTATCGCGTTTTCTGGCTACCCTCGCGTTGTCTACAAGCCAACTGTCTCGAAAGAAAAAAGGGAAAATGTACGTATCTTCTTATATTTAGGGTGAAAAATCTTTTAAAAATTTATCTGCATCTCAAGATGGAAATTTTACAATTGAGAAAATATCTGGTTAAAATTTTCAAATTCGAGATCCAGAAAAATTATGGCAATTGTCGATTCTGTATGAGATGGTAATTTCTAGATGATAGTTTACTAATTAAACGAGTATTAGGAATCTTGTGGGGTTAATTTAGTGGGATTAATGATTAATCTTAAGCTTGATTTACACTCGCAGTACGAGAAAAAGTGTGCACCAGAGGTATATTTGCAAATTGTATTGTTAAATTTTATCGTTGTTTTTAAACAGCGATTCGGTATCGTATAATTTAGAAGCATTTTCCATTATCAAAGTAAATTCTTACGAGTGTAACTTGCTCAAAATATTACTAGAGCATAAGTCCAGCTTTACGTGCGTAGAGACCAAAATTCGCGCTACCTTATCCTGCCTCTATGCAATTTCAAAGCAATTTGTGGAGTACCATGCTTTTAGCGGCAGAAAGCGGCGATGTTAGCCGAGCCTTTGGGTCTGCCCGAATGCGTGTCTAATCGTTTGGCTGATCTCATCGCTTTCTGGAGGGAGAAATTTATCCTATCATATTCAATCTCAACGAATTTCATGTTTTGGGGGGACGGAATCAGGTCACTGCTTTGGTAGAGATAAGTGTGGAAGCAATGGTATCGGTAAGGTCACGGAATCCGTTATCATCAAAAGCTTTTTTCTTTCCTACATCGAAAAGTTGCCGAGCGAGTGATAATCTAATTTTATTATTATAGTTTTTCCAGTAAATGAATCCTATTTTTGTGTATATATCTCTGTGAACGCTGAGGAAGAGAAAGTGAAATAATGTATACAATTATTTTTTTTCGTCAATATTTTTTTGGAAAATTAAGTCTGAGATAGTTGATATACCGTTTAATACCAGCCAAATGACATTATTTAGCAAGTAACGAGAACCTATCTTGTAAGTTCCTTTTGGGAAATGCTGCGTGAAAAACATTTTTTGCTCAGCGTTTCACTCTTATTGGGAACGATATCAAGAGAATGAGAACAACGTTCTCGTCTCGATCGTATATGGGATCCAATTTCCTATTGTTCCCGAAAGGAACTTACAAGATAGATAAAAAAAACTGCGAATATCTTTAAAAAATGATGAGAACCCCCGTACAAAAGGTAAGCTTGCTCGTGCGTTTATTTTTATTGCAATCTAACTACTAATTTTAGCCGTTATTAAATTTTTCTCAGTCCGAAATCGCTAATTTAGCGTTTAAGTGTGACTTTGAGATCATGAGTTACGTAAACTACTCTTGAAATAAAATTTGCATATCTTTTTTCATATTACACCTACTCCTACTGGATTATTTTCGGGGATCATTGTTCTGCTTAAGTTTGGGTTATTGAATTGATATTATTCATTGTTTTAGGTAATTGGCGATAAGCGCGAAATTTTGGATCGTTGAAAATTCACATACCACTCGATTTGTCGTATTGGCCTTGCTGGAGTCGTAAGTCTCCATAATGGGAGCTTCAACATAATTTTTACTGTTATGGGCGGGGTGTCCTTCATTTTTTTTACGAAGACGCAAATTCGTAAATGGGTAAATGAGAAATTACCGGAGCCGCACCTGCTACTTCCAATTACAGCCCGGATCCTTTTAAATTCCCCTAATTTCATATCGATTCACAAGGTGGAATCTCGACCTAATCCGTGTACCCTCGTTAAATGTTCCGGCGATGTCCCTCGCACAAAATGTCCGGAATAAACCCTTTCACTTGAGCTCCCCTACCCCCTCCATCCCATAAAGTACGAGCTTTCAAGAATTTTCCGGCTGTATACGTGTGTGTGCACATGTTATTTCCCCCCGACCACTGTGCTAACTGGGAGCTTCTCGTCACGTAACCTCGGTAAGTGTGTAATATACTCTAATGGCCAATCTTACCTGCCCACTTCCTTATGGTGGAGGGGCAGAAGTGAAGGTTATAGCTATTAGACTCGCTTTCGCTCGCCGAGGGGGGGGGATATACCCCACCAGACCCACCCGGAAAGGGACTGCTCCGGCCTTTTCTGGCCACACACTATGGGGCAACACTGTATCTCCCTACAATGTTGAGATGATAGTTCGTGAAATTGCACGATTTGGTCAAAATTAAAATTATGGAATCTTTTCAGGCTTGACGTGGTGGCGATGTGATATATCCATGACAAAATATTAACTAAAAATTGTAATTTATACCCTTCAGTAAAAGTAAAAAAAAAACCTCTACCGACCATGTTGTCGACATTATATGTCATTTGATATTCTAAGGTCATAGACTGTCGAAGCAAGGATCGGTAATGGAGTTTTATATTATATTTTGGAAGTTACTATTAATAGTTTCTATATTTTGTCACGAATATTAAAAGAGCTCCGGTTGGTCTGAGAATTGTTATCTCGACGTATCACGTGGTCTAGATTCGAAAAATAATATTTTTCAAAAATATTGTTTTTGACCCCAAGTGCACCCTAAAATTAGAGGCATATATATAGGTAGTTGGCAACACTGTCATATATAGAAAATAGAACTTAAGTGTTTCGATAATTTTACCGAAGGTTTATGACGATTTTAGAGGGAATGGAATATTTGAATTTTTTTGTCCTATCTCGTCTCGTTCACCCCAAAGATTTGTATGAATAAGTGATTCTGTGAGTGGTCGAAAGTGGATTTTATACAATACAGGGTGGAAAAAATTGTGCCACGAAATTTCAGCCCTGGGTAGCTGCTGCCAGTAAGAACCAAAATTATGACTGTGTTCAGGTCGAAAACACACCAATTTTAAACCACAGAAACTCTGAGCCAAGCACTCCGATTGGTCGCGCGTTTGCGCTGTTACCGAATGCCTTGGATGCATCGCCATCTCCGGCAGGCAAAGCATTCCAAGTCGTAAATTGTGCGGTGGATCTGGAAACATGGATAACTCACGGCCAATCGTAGTGCTTGGCTCAAAAATTCCGTATTTTAAAAATGGTGCGTTTTCCACCTTAATGTCTCTAATAATTTTGGTTCCTACTTGCTATTCAAACTTATCGCGGCGGCGCCTCCTTCCTTTTTCCTGCCTTGTTCTCCCCCTTCTGTGGTGCAGATGGGTAAGCTTATAGCTTCAGACTTCGGCCCAGGAGAGTAACCCCGCGAGCCCGCCATAGGGTCTCGTATGCACTGGCTATTCAAACTATCCAAAGATTTGATATTTAGATTTTACTTATTTATAGTAAAATTTTTCAAAAATTTGGCACAATAAAGTATGGTTCCGCTAGTAGTGAGCCCTGATCGCTTTGACCCTATCCTACTCTTCCACTCCTATCCCTACCCTAGAGTCGTCATAGGTCTCCTTATCGCGGCGGCGCCTCAATCCTTTTTTCTTCCCTTCCACTCCCCTCCCCGGGAGCCCGGGCGCATCAGTTGTAGTACTGGGTCCCGGCCCCGGTGGTTGTAACCTGCTAAGAATCCCCCTTGGGTTCTTATTGGTGGCTATTCTAACTGGTAGGTACTGGCCAGGGTTAAAAAATCGTGACATAATTTCTCTCCTCCCTGTAGAGATAACTGCCGCTTCCTCGCCGTCACCACGAAATCTCTCTGCGTGCCCCTCGAATATCAGCCCCTTTAATAAAATTTTCCCATAGCGAAATGTAAATGCCTCGTACGCCTCCCCGTTTCTCCCATGGTAATCTGCTGTCTTTTCACGGGGTGCGATGGGTCCTTTGTAAACATTTTTGGGGCGAAGGGTCTCAAGCGGGGAAGAGAGGGTGGGGTTTTGCGGGGATATTTAGGGTACGGAGCACGCCCGTCCTTGCAGAAAGGGTGCTTCATTATCCGGTGAAAACGACGCCCGAATCAAAGTGTCACGGCTCAAATTGCGAAATGTGAACGTAGCTACAACGGGATTAAGTGTCTCCTGACCGGAGACTCTCCTGGATGGAAAGAAGCCTTGTGAATTCAAACTGTTACGATGAACCGCGATAGTACGCGCCTACTACTACTCGTGTTGAATTAGTAAGTCTTAGATGATGTGAACTAAAAATTTGGGATCGAAAAAGGTAGCAGCAGTAAAAGGTCCCGAAAATTTCGCTACTAATTGGTACTCAAACACATTGATATATTCGCATTCTTTCGCAGATCTTCAGCATTGCGAGGCGAACTTTGGGTGGGTTAAGATACAACTAACTTCAGATTTTGCCACATGAGTGTGGATTTCAAGCAGATTTATGGTGAAGGGAAGTAACTTACCCTAGCCAACCTCTCCTCGCGAGTAGTTCAAGTGAATAACAGCGGTCAAGGCCACTACAACGTATCTTTACGGAGTCACCCGCAAAAAAGCATAACGGTCGGAAATTCCAAAGTGAGCAATCATTTGCATTGACCCGGATTCTTACACAAATCTCCCAAAATTTACGCCAGGTATTCTACCATTTGAAGTACAAAGTAAGAAAGCGACCAATAAACGGTAGAGGAAGGAGGGTTACACGGTGTTTATGATACCAGACGTACATAAAAAAAATTAAAATCATTCTGTTAAAGAAGAAAACCGTCTCAGCCCCTATGGTGGAGACAGGATGATAACCGCAGCGGCAATGATGCCCTGCGAAGGTTTTATTTAGGGTATTCAATGACCTCACCTCGGGATTAGAACCTGAAACACTTCCGTCAATAGATAGACCTCTCTACTCCATGGTAAACTCTCGCTTCCTATATTCAGGCTTACTTGTTTATTAGGATTGCTTGTCTACATCCTTTCCTAGATTAATGAAGGAGTAAAGTTACCAGTGCCCATTCTTATTGCACGCCACTTTCCTACCCACACTTCTATGAGTCTGGGGTAAAGTATCACTAAGGTTATTCCTGTGACTTCGCATTTAGCTCTTTCGTACAGGATGGTATTTGAACGCCGGGAATAATTGTTGTTATGAGCCGTGCCTCAATCAACGCTATCAGTGTAGCAGCTTGGCGGGTGGTGAAATCCTTCGCCGAAGGAAATGGCCTCCGGTCGGTAGGGGCCTAACATTGGTGGTGGCAAATGGGCCCAAACATATATAAGGGAATGTTTGTCAACCAGCGGTGTGCATTGCTATGCTAAAGCTCTTGTCGAGTGTTTTGGACGTGAGAAAAGCTGCTCCCGGTAGGCGACCAAACGCACCTTTTTCGACCACCGCTACCTCCTACAGCCAAGGTAACCAAACTCAACCCCTGTTTCTAACCTCGCCTTTTCCCTAGTCTTTTAGTTGGTTCTCTCGCTATCACAGTTCAGGAAGGTGTTTTTTTGTTAATCGACCGTTTAATTTGTTATTAAATTATTTGATACTCGTGTTCATTCGTGCATTTTTATATTTTTTCGTGCTTTACACTCCTCCGCATACCCCCGGGGCTCAAAGTGCGTTTCAGTTACTTGCGTATATTTTTTTTAATTTCAACTTTTTACTAAATATAGAAAGCTTTAACTTCATTCCTGCGTTTTTTAAATATTATAAATGCTAACGATCCCCAGAAGCCATGGTCTTAGTTGTTTCTGTCGCGTGGTTTACGAATGCCCATAGCTACTAAAGGCTTCTTGCGTGACCTCACTTTTTGTTTCCCAATCTTTGAAGAGAAATCAATATCATCCAAATGCCTATCTTGCCTTGCTTAGCGGAGAACTCTCATATTTCAGAAAATTTTATCTCGTTAATATTTAGTTTTAGCTTCCATTTCACACTCTTATCCTGTGCTATTCGTATGTTGGTACTGTTTGCTGCAGAACTTGTGTATTTTTGATGTATTTGCTGCACTGCAGGACATACATGTTAACGTCCGATGAACAAAGTTTGGACAGGCAAGATGAGTTGTTGGTTGGTGTATTTTTTAACGTTCGCATATATATTGCCAAAATCCTTGTTACTATTTGATTGATATTTTTGTAAATTTAAGCTTTAGTTTACTTTTTGACGGAACTAGAAATTTACGCCTCGTTCACTCGATTCGCGAGTGACGGATGTTTCATATTTTGCTGGATAAACCTATTGACCCTCGAAATAAAATAAAATTATTGATGCTACTCTCTGATGGTATCGTCTATAGCAAGCGAGTTTAGTGTTCTTTGAGATTAGCATTTTGATGTACACTAGTCTATATTGCGTCATATTTCGGGCGTTCTATTTGACAGGGAGAAGTGAATATTGCGTCAGTGACCTGATAATCTTCGTTCTGTGTTGAATGAACAGCTGTATAAAATCAATCCAAGTACCACTGGTGCTAAAGAGGTTTTAATAATGAATTAAATAACCCAGCTATTTGTAGAAGATGCTTTAATAATCTTTCAATGGTAGCTAGTTACGAAGTCTATGAGCGACAAGTGTATCATCGAGGGATAAAGTAACTTATAATGAGAAAAACTTAACCAATATTGTTATGCTGATTTTCGTAAATATTTAAGTATGATTTACTTTGAAATATTTAAGGATGTAGTATGATTATTATATACCATTTTTAGGTAGGTGAGCTCAGATTTTTCCATTTATCAAAAATGGTTTTTAAAAATTGGCATGAAACGAATTTATTTATCCCAAATTGCACGTGCTATATGTATAAATTCTCCATTCTCTGTGACATTCCAGGAATCAATAGCAATTTTGATGGTCATACACGGCATTTATGCTTGGATTTCACCTAATAAGGATAGCAGGTTCTTTTACCTTTGTCGCATAAGATTTAGATAAATTAATATTGGTTTAGTGTGTCGATCGTGAAGATTTGCATATAGGGGCACCCGATTGTATGTAATGCGGTTGAAGGTATGGTTATGAGGATTTTTTTCTGTTCAAGTATAAAAAGTAGGCTCCGTAGGTAATTTTTAAACTTCCAGCAATCTAATAGGGGGTAATAACTGATGACGAGTATTTACCAATCTCATTTGTCAGTGTTGAATGATATTGAATTGGTGAATAGTTTTATTTTAACTATATTCATATCCATAATGTACCAAAGGCATACATACATTTTAAAATAAATATATATTCATGGTAAAATAACGCAAATGGTGATTTCCTCACTTTTAATACAAAACACTGTGTCATTTTCTATTTAAAAAAATGACACAGTGTGTTGAAACCATGGTCGGTTGTTGAGGTTTGTATTAAAAGTGTGGAAATTACCATTTGTGTTATTTTATCACGGATTTGTCAAACTTCGACAAAATCGAGCCTGAAATGATTTTATGCGTAAATATATACTCTTCCATTTTGACATGTAACTATAACTTTAAATCTACTTCATAAAATCAGTGTGTAAAATTGGAGGTATAATTTAAATCTTTGAAATATTGTGGTTAGAGTTCATTTTGCTTTCAATTCAAACAATAAATATACTGAAATTGAAATACAAATTCTGATGTTTTGATGGTTAATTCCCGGATTTAGTTTAATGATAAGGATTTACTGACACTTAAAGGTATTGTATTTCGTATAAACGTTACATGACCTCTTTTTCTGTAAAACATGCGAGGTGCACTTGAAAATGTTGAAGCTTTGCGGCTCACAGAATAATCGGTTTCGTGTTCGACGGAGGAACGGTCTACCAGAAATCCTGGAAGAATTATTTTCAGTTGCTTGGTGAATTACTGGTTTCCACGGAAGGTGCCGTAAAATACAAAGAAAATAGCTTTCACTTTTCCTTTCGGTGCGTTAGTCTCTAAGCCTCAAGTCGAGCTTCAGGTACCATGTGCCAGTGAAATGCCCCTTTCAGGATTTTATGAGTTTGCTCATCGGCTTGGCAATATAATAACCACCGAGGTCAACTGCCAGAGGTTGAGTTTCTCCCAGAATTAAAAATTTGGCTTAAGGAACGATTTTATCAATATAAATATGAGGATGATTTTGTACTTAATGATGCAGGCAAATGCTATAAATAGTGTCAAACCTTGTGTAGTGGCCTTTACCCTATGGCATGTGAATTATGACCTCACGAGGTTATGCTGAGCGGATAGCGGCACTTCAGCCGCTCATCAGCATCGGACTTGGGTCTGGCTCATTGTTGTTTACACTCTTTTGGGCTATTTATTTCTCCAGTGAAAAGTTATCCCAGGGCGAGTAAATGAACCAGAACTTTAATAATGCCACCAACTCATGAAAAGTGGGCGGCTACTACTCAAATTATCCCTTTTGCAGATTCTTTTTTCAATAAAAAGAAAGAGTGGCTGAGTGTGTCAGATTTTTTTCTTCGCTCAAACTTACCTTTTACTTTGACCTATTGAATTCTTTCAATTAATTACGATTTTGATTGTGAGTGAATGAACTCATTCTGAGCGAGAAAAAAAACTCAATATGAGAGGAATAAACTGAGGCGTTTTAGATTTTTAATCGCTTTGGTCAAAGCAGTTCCAAAATTGAATGCTTACAGCCTATCATATGTGAAAATTCATGGTTCATTTGATACCTGGTCTTATCCACTGTTGAATAAAACCGGTCGTAAAAGAAAGAAAAAGTTTAAACGAAAATAAAACAAAAAGTTTATCTCTCAAATTAGCGTAGTTTATAGCATGTAATAATAAGAGAGATTCAAACACAACCCACTAGACTTCTGTAAATTAACACTGGCGAAATCAAGTGAAAATTAAGTACTAAGTTTAATTCTCAAATTGGCGTAGTTTTCTTGCTTGGAATAATCTAGAGCTGTTCAAACGCCGCAACCCACTAGACGAGTGTAAAATTAGACTGCCGCTGTGGTTGCGTCCCAGCACCCCCGGATGTCGGTTGATTCGGTCCGTAGGGGTTTTGTCCCTTTTGACCTTCCCTTCCACCCCCTAACCCGCAACCCTGGCGAGCGCACCTTTGGCGAACCCCTCCGTGTGAGTCCGGCCCACCTCATGTGTCAACCCTGGCGGCCACTCCCGCCTGACAGCCGGGCTAATGGTGTCAGCCGCGCCGCCGACGCGGAATGTTAAAGCTCATGCATCTAAACAGTGCGACGGTTCGGGGTGGGCGTGGGTGCTCGGAATGAGCCAAGGGGTGGTTGTAACTGTGGGTGTACCGCGGTGGACCGCACAACAGACACCCGCTATGCCCGCCGCGCAACCTATGCGATGCGAAGACTCGCCACGCGCACAGCAATTTTCCAAGCTTGATTCATGGAGCTTTCGTCGCTCAAAACGTGAGCCATGCGAGTCGAGGCGATATACCCTCGTGATTAAGCACTTAAGAGATATCGCCAAGAGTAAATCGGTTATGTAAACATAAACATAATACCGTTCCAGGAAATATTATTTTCAGCGTTTGCCTTCCAAACACAGCAGCGCCCTAAAGAAAAATGGGTAACAAGTGTTCTTTAGAAATCGGGTGTTACTAAGTGTTCGATATTACATTATTATATGCTACTGTTTCCTACGATCACATTTATAGTTAAGAATCACGAACACAGGCAGGCAGCAGTAATGGTTCAGGAAGAGATTAGAAAGTAGCAGTTTCGTTCATTGCTGTCGGTACTACAAGCAGTGGTGCCGACTCTATGGGGCTTGAGGGGGCCCGAGCCCCCTCAAAATTCGTTATGGGTGTGAAGAAGAAATGTGTTGGGCTTGTCAATTTCCCACGGAGTGTCCAGATATCGAGATTAGAATTATTAGGGTTCTAATGTTGATCATATTACTCTTCTAAAATGCTTAAAAAACTTAAAACTCACTGCTTATAAAATTTCCGGAGTAAGATCCCCGGCCCCCCCCCCAATATTTTTTTGTAAGTCGGCATCCCTGGCTACGAGTCGAAGCCTATCGCAGTGGTACAAGCGAGGCAACAATTAGGAATTACAACGCATCTTTGCGGAAAGGATTAGACCAATTTTAAAGCATAGATTCAGAAAGACAAGGTTTCGACCACATAAGCGAAATATAATCAAAGATTTTCATATCTGCCGTTCCCAATTCCTCCAAAGATCAGCCCTTAGTAGAAAGTGCACTTGGCGAGAACAAATGCGGATACCTATTAGAGATCACATTTTAGGCAAAATACACCAGGCTTTCCCGGCGAACTGACAGCAGCAATAGTCCCAAAGTTCACCCTGAAGATGAAGTCAGACGATGTCCTAGAAACGCCGGGAAAAAAATCAATCCTCGGACAGGATGGGAAACCCGTGAACTCGTTCTACATTTGAGGCATTTCCGAAATAATAGGTGATCGATAAAATCATATCAATTATCATGAATATTAGCATTCTCCTGATTTATCATGACACTGATATCCAAAGGGCAGAAATTAGACTATTGAGACTTTTTAGAAATTTCGAATACCCGGAAAATATCTGCAAAGACATGTTGAAGTTTATTCGGGATTGCCACCGGATAAGGTTCTCCATCTCTGCCGACGTTTCGATGGCCGAGTCGTCCATCGTTATCAGGGCTTCATCAGGGCGTCCATCGTCATCAAGCCCTGATGACGATGGACGACTCGGCCATCGAAACGTCGGCAGAGATGGAGAACCTTATCCGGTGGCAATCCCGAATAAACTTCAACAACATCATACGCCGGGAAAACCTCAGATCTTTCTTCATCTGCAAAGACAGTGTGTAACACGCCCATTCTCATTTACAAAAGCGTGGTATCTCTTTATACGCACAAATGGCCTTCCTCATCATTTATTCCCGTATCTCCCCCTCTTTTAAATTTGTATTCTTTTCAAAGCTATGTAAATATGAAGCAACTAACCTGAAAATGGATTTTCAGTGAAGCATACGGCCATGTACGGCAAATTTATTTCCATATTTCTATGCCATATAGTACGATGCAGTTTAGTTGTTTTTTCTGGCCGAAAATATGCATAAATCGTATTTCTCTTGACGCTGGACTTTTGAAAGAAGACAAAGTAGTCAGCCAATGCAAATTAAAACACTAAGAACCGCGAAGACTACTGAAGAATAAAACAAGAGCTCATTAAGTGCTGACCTTGCTTCGCCGCATATCGCTCGTCCGTCCATTTCCTCTGCACCTCGTCCGTACCTACTTTCGCGAATCAGTACGATGCAGAGACTATATAAAACTATGCTATGATTTCTATTCACTTTTCCCTTTTTTCTCCAGGTATTAGGAAGTATTTTTGGGCCTTCGTAGTGATAAGTGTTCTACTATTACATTTGTTTTATGGCGCCTACTGGTCTGACCTTGAGACTTGCGGATACATTGTATTGGCAAGGATATTTATGGTTACTCTCATAATTTTCTAAACCTACGGGTGTCATATCGCAATAATCTCTCAATAAGACCTCTAGCTCACCTAAGTAATATTTAAAAATTTCAATTTTTTAATGCTTATTAATTACGGTTTCACTTATTGATATATGCTGGAATTTTAGTTTCGTGCATAAAATATGGTATTCAAATTCATTCATTTCTTTGCTATACAACCGCAGCTTCTGGGATTTTTGCCGCAATGACAAGGATGATATTGTCACCCGTTTATATTCACATAATGATTGCCCACTCTTTCATAACATTCTATCATATTTCTGCAACAATGAGTAACTCTAATAGTTATAGTTTCTTTGATGCAGGTGGAACCCATTTGAAAAAGAATCATAGTGATTTTAATGCATACTTGAGGTTATGTTGCCATTTTCGGTATCTTCGATATAATCTCAGTCAGAAATGTATCGTGCATAGCTAAATCTATCAGCTCAATGATCGTGCTCTCTCTATTTTCATATGCTCATGGCATAGCTAGGTCAGCTTCGAGTGAGAGTGCGTACATAGAGGGCACGCATTGCTGTACAACCAGTCAAATCGCTTAGCATCGCATTCGCTTAATGGGTGCGCATCACGCTCGTCCTCTGACATTCCGTCGGGTGAGATTAGCGACCATTCGCCCGTCCGTTTTTCTGCGTGGGTTGCGCTCTCTCGGCTCTGTTCAGCCAATGTCCGCCCCCCCTCTCTCCATTTCGCAGTCACTCGTCTTGTGAGTGATGAATCCCCGGAGTTTGCACGCTGTATAGTAATGGCGGTCACGGTTATTATCAGACGAGGCTCTCCATGGCCGTTAACGGTGACACCTGCTGGAAACACAGGCCGGATAGTTCTGCGTCTAGGTACTGAAACAGGCAGGTATACCACAGTTCTACTGAGTTAGGTTTGTATGTTGGAATGGTGATAGGTGGTGAATATATGATGGAACAAAATGACGAAATGAACTAATTAAAACTGTGGTCCACTATTTTTGATGGTGAAAATTAGCCACAGGCGTTTCGGCGCACAGCGTTATCATCAAGTCAAATTGATAATTGTTGGTAGTTTCATATATTAATAATTTGAGCTGACTGTGAGAGCTCAACAGTTTGATTTACTTCGATTATGTACACCGCAGCGCCACCAACACCGAAAACTAGTCAACGCCGCGGAGCCGGCGCAGAGTCTGCTGAAATAAAATACTAAATCGTGTTGAATGTATTCGGTGCCATGGTGAACACTTGAGATTTAGTGTCATATTGTTACTAATTTAGTGATTCAACCCGTAGCTTGGTTTTGAGAGGTGAGGGTAAAGCTCACCACGAACTAAGGCTCAGGTGTATTCATTTCTCAAATTCAGGTCCAAGTGAATCACCCAAATATTGAACCCTGTAAACACTAGACTGCCACGATCCATCACATGAGGGACACTCCACAACTAATTGACACTAATTTCCTGACACCACAGTTGTTAATATTGACACGATGGAGTGCATAGAAGCATCCTTTCCAATTCCATTACACTTTATTTGAGCTCAATACTAACTGTGGCGTGGTAGCTGCAGCTCTATAAGATACTTCATTTCCGTCAAAAGCAGCCGTAATTGAGTTCCTTTGCTGTGAGAATGAGACGGTCGGAAACATTCGACGAAAGGTTGACGAGGGTGTACGGAGATGATGATGTCGATCGTGGTACAGCTATGCCTCGTTCAGATTACAATTGTTCCAGAAATTGTATGAACCATCGTGCATTCACACAACGATGGTTAAAACATGTTCTGCCCTCTTGTGCTAACATCTAAAGAAAACGAGAAATCCAAGGTTAGCAAAGCTGTTGAGGTATGCAGGGCCAAAATATTACTGTGTTCAACGTGTATTCAACGAATAATTTTTCTTCCGCCCATATTCTGCCTTGCTTGGACAAATCCATGAGAAAAATGGAGCGAAGGGAGCTTCACGAACTTTTCGTTTTTCTCTTGTCGCTTCCTCTTCCGGTCTCCCAGCGCCTAACCATCGTAAAGTGTCAACGTTCGGAACTAGGTGAACTATTGTCAGGACATGCATTCGCACTACTAATTTGGCCAACTATCGTTAGGACGATCGCTCGGACAATCGTAATCTGAACGAGGCATTAGTCAGTGGGTGTAACGAGTATCTGGTGAGAACGGGCTCGCCAATATCAAATATCGTAGACGCAGCGGTAGACACCGTTCTACGCTAACATCTCCCGTTGTTGAGCGTGCCGAGTCAGAGTTTTATCGAGCAGGAATACATGCTTCAGTTCCAAGGTGGCGTTGGGCTATTGAGAAGGACGGAGATTATGTTTCAGAGTGACATGGTGTCACTA
This sequence comes from Ischnura elegans, assembly GCF_921293095.1. Classification (NCBI taxonomy): domain Eukaryota; kingdom Metazoa; phylum Arthropoda; class Insecta; order Odonata; family Coenagrionidae; genus Ischnura; species Ischnura elegans. Next base: position 100,958,102 of record NC_060248.1, on the reverse strand, counting down.
AAGGATGTGTTAACACACACTAAAAATTGGAAATGCATAGAATCTACATCTACATAATACCCTGCGAGCCACCTCTAGGGTGTTTGGCAGGGGGTGATCAATCACCAGCATGCAGCATGCATTTGGACTCCCACATGCACACCACACCGTCCAAAAACGTCCCGTATAATAACAAACTATACTACTATATGCTGTTAGAAATAGAATATAGAATAGAAATTCAGAAACATGCATTATGTTTTACATAGGTTAGTAGGCTACACTACAAGTCATGCAATCTATTTACGAGTTCTATTGCTGCCGTTATAATCTCTTATTGATCGTGGAAAAAATGACATTCGGAATCTGTCTGTTCTGCAATCTATCTCTCTTATTTTATTTATATGATCTGATCTTCCGTAGTACGTTGGCGTCCGCAAGATATGGTTAACTTCGTCAGAAAAGACACTGCTCTTGAATTTATCTAAAAGGTTTAGTCTATTTTTCAATCTACGGTCCGACAGAGATTCCCATCCGAGTTTATCTAAGAGGTCAGTTACACTAACAAGACTATCGTAACGACCTTTCACATACCTGGCAGCTCTTCTTTGCACGCGTTCTAACTCTGTTATTAAGCCTTTTTCATGAGGGTCCCAAACACTGGCAGCGTATTCCAGATGTGGCCTAACGAGGGAAAAGTAGCTAACTTCTCTCACTTTGTCGTCGCACTTTCCTAAAATTCTTTTAACAAAACCCATAGTTATTGAGTGACCCTCGTATTTTACGAATTTCTACCACGCAATCCTTAAGCCCGTATAACACTTTCCAATATATTGGCCAAGAAATCTGCGCGCAATATTGTTAAAAATATTGGACGCTACGTACAGTATGGCGCGTATCAATGTTTACGCCAATATTGGCCATAATAGTGTTCTAATGTCCCGCTAGAGAACGCCATTGTATTTCAATGATTTTACGTTGTGTAAGCATTCGTGTGATTTGTACACTTCAATCAATAGTGAAACAAATTCTTTCGTCCACATTTTAGAAATATCAAGCGAACTCTCGGAACAAAACCGATGCTTTGTAGCCAAACCGAATGTTTTGCGAAGAGCTTCTTGTTTTGGCGTCTAGAAATCAACAAAACTGACTTTTGATTGAAGATTGGCCGCGAGAAAATAGAGCTCGTGGAATATTCCAAATTGTAGAGGAATTAAAGGATACTGGACTATAAATGGGTATATGTCGATTGGACCATAATCCAATATCCAATGGATTGGCCAATATGTGGGAAGTGTCATACGGTATTAAATTCTCTTCGTACCATCTACATGGAGTGGCGCATGCGAGAAATGCTAAAGGTATTTAAATAAAGTGATACATCTTCGACAAATAAATTTCATTATGTCAATTTTTGTTGCATCAATATGCTACTTTTTTACTCTCATTAAATTAGTTTTTAACTGTATAACCAATCCTGCTTTTTCATTCTGGAGTCCAGTTACTGCAGCGCTCGTGGCACTTTTCGGCTGCGAAGAAAAAGGCGATGCATGGGCCCGCAGTATTTAGAGGGTTGATGGTTAATGCACCGTTGAGACAATGGGCGTGGACAACGTTAGGCGCACCTCAAAGAATTACGCCCGCGCGGAGCCGCCATCGAATCTTTACTATTATCTTCCATGTCTATGCTCGTGTAATGGATGCGTGAAGCGACGTATTATTGGTGTTGGTACTCTCCACCCTCTCTTACGTCTGAATAAAGTATGGGATTTGTGGAACTCTATCCGTCTTTTCTCTTCCTTGGAAACACGTTTCGTAGGATGACTTGAACTCGGAGGTTGCTCGTAGTTTTTGGAATTTGCCATTGCCTTGGCGATCCAAAATCGGTATACAATATTCTTTGATAATGTATTTGATATTATAACATTTCCCAAGGCATAATCCCGAATTATTGTGGAATAGGAAACATCTGAAAACATGTGAAAGTGAAGTCCTACATCTGAAATCATCTTACTTAGATAAGCGTTTTATTTTCACGTCGTTCTATCTCACTCGCAGTCTTCATAGACCAGGATCATCCAGCTATATACGGGTGTCCATATGAGCCATGTTCAAACTATCACTCATTGATTTTTTATTTTGGCGCATGACCGATTTTTCAAATATTGTTTCAGTACTCTATCATTTTTCAATGTTATGCTATTCTTCGTTAAAACTTTCGCGGGTGCTCGTCATTATGATTAAAAACTTTTGGGCTATGTCACCGCGTCAATTCTTGCGTTTCCGGCTCCCCTTCCCCACCACCTGACGCAGATACCTATATAAAAGATCTTTAATTCCCATCTCTTCATAATCCCTTGAAAAAGCGACCAGCATCGGTCGGGAAACGTTGGGGCCACCCAAGAATTGACGCGGCGACATAGCCCAAAAGTTTTTAATCATAATGTTATGCTTGTTCGGTAACATTCGGTTGGTGGAAGATTCTGTGGATAAGCTGAATTTGTTTTGAAGGCATTTTATGTACTAGGGGATGGATGCGGGAAGTCATCGAGTGCAAGGGCTACTACATATAAAAACAGCTGAATGTTCATGGTTTCTAACCCGTAATATTCATTGGAAAATAATCTCAGCAACAATGAAAAAAAGTTGGAGATCTTAATTTTCATGTGTGCCCGTATGTCAAAGTTTCTCGATGGAGAGACAAAATTTTCCATTCATTTCTGAAAGCAAATTTCACTTTTGCTGAGAAACAATATGGCACCCTTGTGTTATAGAATATTTTACATCGTGTAGTATTGCGTCTATTATCGTCAATGATTATCAATTCTTCTTTTTATCGTTATTCGATGGAGAAGTAAGATGAATGAAATTATAATTTGTGTTATATTTATTGCTGTGAATTATCTACGCTGATATACTTTTAACCTTGGATTTTTCTCATCTTGATAGCTGCCACAGGAAAAAAGGATATCCTGCATAGTTTTTGAGACCACAGGCCACTTTGTTTTAGGATGTTATTATCTCTCTGTTATTGAAAAATAATCTGGAAATAACTTCTTGTCGTCAACAGGGCGTAAGAGTCCGTCGGTATTACAAAGTTTTATTGAACTGAGAAGAATTTTATTCCAAGAAATCAGGCCACGACATGATTCAGGATGTCCTACTTCCGGAATTGATACTGGAACTAAAATTTTAGAACAGTGACTGTGGTTGAATTTCCTACTGCTAAATTTTCTTCCTTGTATACCTAGTGGTAATTTCTATCTCTATACGTGTACTATATTATTATATGTGTACTACTATGAGTACAATGCAGGCAAGAGGGTTTGGTACCAGTATTAACAATCATGACGTCTGTTACTGAATAATGGCACGCAATTTACAATGCTTCTTTCTAGACGATGTGAGAAGTAGCAATGTTGTCGTCTGTAACTATTTGGTTGTGAGTTTCTTTAATGCAAACGCAAATATCACGGAATGTGCGAACTCTAAAAAATGCTAAGTACATGCATGTGTCCCTACGAAAAAACGGGTTCTCTCAAGTACAATCCGGCTCTCTGAAGAGTCTGATCGTGTGATTTACTAATTGCCCTTACAATGGCCACTTGTATGCATTTACAATGCATGTAAATTCCTTATATTCTCTTATTTTTAAAACAATTTCATAATAAAATCTCACTCTTATCTCTCTCACACTTAAAATCTCAGTCTTTCGAAAGAATTGGAATATCCTTCAGCAAGGTGGACAGGAGAAATTTAAAGCCAGCCGTTTTCTTCCATTGCAATTTTTCGCGTCTATTTACTTTTGTTTTGGTCTCTTTGTTTTAGGCATCTATTTATGTATATCCGTACGGAAATTCCTTCCTAAAATTTTGTCTTTTGAAAATATTGTTCGTAGTTTCATTATCTGCTACATATTGACAGTGGTATTGATTACAATTGGTTAGCACTGATTATAGTCTTCATATAGCTGGTGGTGCTTGCATGGGGAGGATTTTGGTGATCTGAGACGATATACTCGACACAGGTCAGAATTATTGCGAACGGTTCTCATTCCGTACGGTTGATTCCGATGGGTCGTCTCATCAGCTTTCTTTCAGAAATTTCACTCCGACGACTCACTACGAAGGCGCATATTGCCGTTGGAAAGATAATTTTCAAACACGATGACTCTGCTTTCAGTGATAACCAATCACAATTAAATATTCGGAATGCAAACCGTTCGGAATGATTCCGGTCAGCGTCAAGTTCAACCCCCTTGGTGATTAGAGCGTTCGTTTGAAGGGTTCTGGGCTCAAAGTCCGGGTGAAACCTATGGATAAAATCCTCAAAAAAATTTCTAACAATGCAAGGTGGCCCAGAGGAATGAACTCCCAAGATCCCTCCCAACTCCTTTGTGTCAATTTCACACACCTGTGGCTTTAGTAGGGGTAGTTCCGACCCTCAAATTCCATACCAAGGTTCGAATTTAAACACTGAATGAAAAATGGTGCCATTAGTTTATTTTTTCTGGAACCCTTATTTTCGGGAAGATTTTTCCTTACTTATTTGTACTACCACACTTATCTTTATCCCCTCCTAATTCCCAATCTCCTATTATAATCTTGTTTAGTTCCTTCAGTGTACTAAATATCGTATCTAGAACTCTACGGCCATAAAAGTTTGTAATAGCCCTTGGACAAGCATACGCATGCACTGATTTTCCAAACCCAAAGTTGCAGTTCCCCTGTTGGAGCTCAGTATGTCACCATCTTCATGATAAACGATGCAGCTATGTCATTTACTATTTAGTACTCGAAAGTAAGGCTAGTGGGTTTCTCAATTTCGATTTTTTTCGGAATTATTTGTAATGAGGGATGAATATCGGAGGTCGGTGACGCGTGAATATTTATGGAGGGCTTTGTTCGTCGTAAGAGAGGAGAGACCTCCTGTAGTAGTTCATTTCGCTATTCATGAACGTCGCCCAGCGGCGTGGAAAAAGATTCAAGGGATCTCTCTCCGAAAAAAAATTAATTCTCCGGAAAATGTTTCTCGCGCCTGGCAAAGGTCTGGATATTACCCTTCTGTTCTCTTCTCGAATATTTTCATCAAACCCTACCCTCTGTTCATAAGGATTAAAAAAAGGCGTGAAAATTAAATGAGTGTTAATTAACAGACGCCATACGGAGCATGCGCGGAGGGTGTATAAAAAAATGAGGGCCCTCTCTCTTTATGCACCATGATATTTCCTCTTTGAATTCGCAGGGCGTCCTAACGACTTCGCTAACGGTAGAATTGAAGTTTATACAGATCCTACATAGGTACGGAGAGCTTTTATGCATCACATATTCCGTCGCCGCCTCCATCCGGGAAACCGTTCGGTGAATTCTTCGTGTTTAGTTTTCTTTGGCACGGTATCACGACTCTCCGCGGTGTAATCGTTATCGCGCCCGTGAATGGAGGAGAATGAGCACTTTAACCTTCGCTTTTGAAACAGCATGACGACGAAATTCCGATGGGAACGGGCTCAAACTAATATACCGAGGTTGGGCAGGAAATTTTGTACGAATACAAATAAATTGGGTCGAATTCTTGATTTAACCCGACATATCATCCGTGTCAGAAAATGCATGTGAACTTAGCTATTGATCATACGAGTTCACACACTGCTGAGCGAAGTTATATTATTATTCATTCACACCCAATATATTCGATGTGAAAGCATTAGTAACGTTCAAATGCAGTTTGGATAAATATATTACTAAGATTTTCGACGTATTACTAGAGGTAAATTCATTTAAATTGTGTGACCATGGGACTGTTTAAGACACATTATTGTTCATTTATCTCCTAATACTGACACAATTACCATCAAAGTTCCCCATTGTCTTTTCCCTTTAAATCAAGCTAAGAATTTGGGATAGAAAAATCATAATGGGATTGGAAAAATGAGAATATATTGGCGCATGCATTGTTGTATTGCCTGATCCAGAAATTATCATACTCGATTGGATACTCGCGAGTAGTCTCCACTCGACACTCGATTCGAGATGAAAAAGTGCTACTCGCATATCCCTAATATTTATTATTTTAGGCACGATTATGCCACATCTTATTGACTCTGATGCTTAATTTTTTTCATTTCAAATTGGTTATTACGAATATCATGCCTGTTTCTGAATTAAATGAAATTAAATCCAATGAATCTGTTCAAAAGCAAGTCAGAATAACTTAATTCTGAAAGATTTGGATTGAATAAACAGGATTCATTTTTAAGTACACAAATATATACCAGTTCCTTTTGTTTGTTTACTCGTATCCAATAACTTGTATATGACATAAGTCATTGAACATGCAGAAGAAAACATCAGATGAATTTTGAATGTTAAAAATTTTTACGTGTGCCATAAACGAATGTTTACTATCATACATCTGACGCAAGTCATTTTATTTGGTGCTATATCTTTTAATCTCAATGAGATTTTCATTTGAACGTTACTAATGCTTGTAAATCGAATCTTTTCTATTGAAATCGAGAATAATTTTATTTGACTCGCCAGCGTGTCAGGATGCGTGCAAATCGAATATCCTAATCAACCGATTTTTTAATTTTATCTGCAGAAATAGAGGGATAATACTCGTGATGTATTGACGTTTACTGAATTCAGCAAATTGAATTTAGTCGACATTTAAACCACTGCATTACTGCTATATGCATGATATCTCTTTACATACATCTACTTTTTTAACTTAGAACTTCATTTACAGTTTTATTAAATAATAAACATTTTGAAATTGAATCGATCGATTTATTGAGATTTTTTTTGTAATTGACCTATATTTGTACGAGTAGTGAAAGGGTTTCGATTTAGGATAAAAAATGTAATTCCTTTCACGCCATCCTGTCTTTTATAATTCTGATTGAATTGGTGATGGTTTATCGGTTTTTTTCTGATTGAATTATTTCCATGAAGATTAACAGTTTCAAACTAGAAAATTTGACGACTGAGGAAAAAATAAAATCGCTCTCAACTGCACTTCCAAAGTCTCTGATTTTGATATTACAAAAATTATTTGAAAAGTTCAACGTGGAAAAATGCGCAGCTTACGCCCAATCCTAAAGATTTTTTTGATATTCTTACCGCTTAAGGGAATAATCGCTTTCCTTGAGTCATCTGTATATGAGAGGCATTTTGCATACTTAGAAGAATAAATTGAGCTCATATTTTTTTATAAAGGTCTCCATTTTAGGTTATGACATCAAAGTGGCTGGCCTATGGATAAAAAATTGGATTTTTGTTTTGAGCTCACCCAAAAATTGGGGAACGCAGCTTACCTGAGAGACAATAAAACGCCGGAAAGTTGTACCTTCCATGTTTTTTTTTAATTCCATGAAAAGAGCTGCAGGCAATGTTCTTTAAAGTAAATTTTATTTATAGTGCATTGCGATCGAGATAAAGGTTGAAGAAGGGGAATTTATTCAAAATGCTGCATACGAGCTGCGTTCAGTAAGTCTTAAGAAAAAAGAATAAAAACAAATTATATTGGATCAATTTTTTTATGTTTTTCATTGCAGTCTTCTTTCAGATATATACGATTTTTTGAGCATTGTTCCAAGAATTTATGCCGTCCAAAAAGTAGAATTTCGGGATCTCTTCAAAATAGGCAATGATTTGGGCGATGGTCTTTTCCTTAGACGCAAACCTTTGTCCGCAAAGCCCTTTCTTCAAGTTTTGACATTATAAAAAGTCACCGGAGGCCGAATCTGGTGAATACGATGAATTATGTAACGATTGAAACTTTAGTTCTGTAATTTATGCTATTGAATCCGAACAGGTGTACAGTCGTGCATTATCTTGTCGACGGAAGAAATTTTACTGCTTCAAATGAGGTTGCTTTTCTTGATTTCTAGCATCAATCGGTCCAATAACGATGCATAATATTGTCCTGTTATTGTTTTTCCCTTTCCCAATTAATCGATGTTGATAATTCTGTACAAATTCCAAAATATCATTGCCACGACTTCACCGGCCCATTTCAACACCTTCGTCTGCTTTGGAGCCTATTCATGTTAAAATTTCCATTTATTTTACGTGCTTTTATCTCTGTAGTGTAGTGATGAATCCATATTTCATCAGAAGTGATGAAGTGATGCGGAAAATCCTCAGGATTGTGACGGAAAAGCGCTTTGCGTTGACCACACGATTGCATTTATTCTCCAATGTGAGAAAACGCGGCAGCAATCTTGCCGATATTTTTTTCACACTTGAATTTTCGTGCAATATTAAAGCCATTATGCCTTACGATATGCCTGTGGCCTTACCAATGTCGCGCACTTTGATTTGTCCAGCACTTAAACCCACATCGGGGATTTTGTCAATCATTTTGGGAGTAGACACTTCCACAGAGCGTCCGGAACAATATTCATTTTTTTTGGTTGTACAGCAAAGCTTTAACTCATTAACTCATTGTACAAAATAAGTAATCCAACTGTAAATTCACATACACTATGTTTCATCAAGGGGCACCAGAAACAGACAAGGAGCACCAGATACCCATGGATAGTTTGGAATATTAAAAACAATAAAAAAACCCAATTAAATTTGTTATTATCAAATCTTGTACTGTTATAAAGTTAAAGCTTGCTTTAATAGAATTTGTGGCTATTTATCAAATTCTAGTATAAAAATATATACTTCTAGGACATGGTAAAATCGGTAAAACCGAAATGTTAAAACTTATATTCAACATAATAAAACACAACAAAGGTGTCAGAACCCCATTAATATTTTTTCATCATTTGATAGCCCATTTAGTAAGGATTATTTAGAAAAATTTTTTTTGTGATTATTACATACCCTTTCGATGATATTTAATTTTACGCTAAACTATGTCTTCGTTTAAAAAAAATACAAAGATGCAAACAAAATATTTTTTTCAGCCCTAGTAGGTTAACTTAGAGGTTTGAGGTATTTTTTTCTATAATATTCATTGTTTTAAAAATAAGCCTATAAATTTTCACGGAGATTTAATCGTAACTAAAAAAGTTACAAATAATTTTCGAAACGAAAAAACAAGCGTCCTCCATTTTGCGATATCCATAGGTTAGAATTTTCGGAAATGCAAAACTTTAAAAGGCTATAAGTAAGAGGTAGAGTGTTAAAATTTGGCATGGTGACTCATCTTTATGGGTAGAACACACAAGCCAAGTTTAATCAAAATCTGAGATGGTGGGTGAGATGGCCTGATTGAACTGACATGGAATTACCCTGTAAATAGTTTCAAACACAGGAGCAGATCTTTCATAAGCTTCTTTCAAGGTAGCTTTGATATATTTCAGCGTTAGCCCTATCAAAAACAAGCGTTTGATCACCGCACAAAACTCAATTTTATCCATTTTTATAAACAAATAGAAGTTGTTCACAACAATCGGCAACAGCAATGAAGATATGGGATGGTTACAGCTGAAACTTTAACAGCTGACCAGTTACGAGTACTACTTTCTACTCAGCATTATTTTTGACACTAAAAGAGTAATTTCTTGGAGATTCTTAGGACTTATTGAACGACCCTCGTAATTTAAGCTATTGCTGATTTCATACTTACCGCTTACATGTCAATGTACATAAATTAATTACTTCTTTGACACCGATAAAGTTACAGCACCACGAATAGTGTCTTTCATCATTGGAAAAAGCCAAAATTCGCAAGGAGCCAGGTCAGGGGAGTACGAGATCCATTCAGGTCGTTTTCTCCTCGGTATCTCTTCTATATGTGCACATCTCTTCGCCCACCATGTCCAGCACTTCCTCGTTCCTTTTCCTTATCTTCGTTTCCACATTATCCATATCTGTGGCGCCTCTAGTATTTTTCTTGACTCTTTCATCAGCATTTATGTTTACAGAGTTTTAAGCGCCACTCTTCTCCTTGAATTTTCCTTTAAAACTTACTTGCAAACCTCTCATCATGTGTTTCCTATTATCGAACGTCACTTTTGCTAATGCAACTATATCCCTGATATCCGAGCTGCTTTGTCCCTTTTCCTCGTAAGTAAAGCGTGTTTCCCAAGCTATTGAACTATAAATCATGTTAGGTCACGCAAAAGCCGAGATAATGTGATGTGAAGTTTTGGAAAACGTTCGTCTTGATGCGTTAAATTAATAGTTAATTTAATATTTCTAATTTTTAATAAAAATGTAGACGTCCTTTCTGTCTTTCAACTTCGTTTCAAGTTCGTGATCATCAACTTTTATTAGCAGCCATCCCGGGTGTCATTTTGCGAAAAGCTTTAATGGTCATTAAAATTCGTTTCTCGCAATATTTCATTCATCACCATCAGACGTCATTAATTCCTGGGTTTTATTCACATAGGCTTTAACTCAGCTTTCCTTTCTAAAAGTCAACGTCCTTGAGTTTTTTTTGGCTATGAAGTATGAGAGACTAGGTGAATCATGCATTTCTTTATTTGCCCTAACTTATCTTTTACTTGTATCTAATTTAATGATACGTAATTTTTGGTCTGAGTGAACCCCATGTGTGGAATGGAAAACGGTTACTGTGATTTCCTCAATACTTTCATTTTCAGCCTCAAGTTCCGTGCTCTCAAAATTGTGAAAATATATTTTTTGTTTTTGTGCGAGTGACAGTGCGTAGACGTAATTTATTCATTTATTTCTACACCTCCGAAAACAGCACTAGTCTGCATTTACATCGGGGTTTTAGTTAACAATAATCGATTTCAATTACAATAATTTCAATAATCGAACAGTCACAAATATTCATGCTCTGGACATGGGTGGCAGGACTCAAATCCACGACCTTTTGTTTGACAAGCGAGGACTTTACCCAGCCGCCACTGAGGCCGGCTGATCGAAGTGAGAGTGTGTAGAGTTAACGGAAAAAAATCGGAACTGGGAGGATGCTAACGTTTATGTTGAACCTCATGTTCTATGCTCTCGATATTTACAAAACGTGATTTCTTGTGTGAGAATTCGTGTGAAGACATCACGGGAGTGAGAGAGAGTACAGTACATCCTGTTTTAATGAAATGTATCGATTCCGTAGGACCGATAATAGAGCGTGTTCATCCAGGGTTGACTCGGCTTATTACCTAACGGCCACCAAAGTTTCACATTTTTAATTAATGCTGTTGCATTTACGTGGACGAGTAATCAGTTTCAAGAGTACCAGCGCATATGATATAACAGTGGTGCATAATATATCTGCATATAATATACACTACTCTTGTACATTTTACATTGTTAAAAACGTTTCAATTACAAGGAAGACGTAGACTTACATAATTGATGACACATTGTGTGAGTGGAAGATAAATAAGCGAAATTTTTTAAATCAGCTCAGATCGAATGCCGAATTCATCGCAAGTCGAACTAAACGTAAAGCATGGGTCTGCTGTATGTATAGTGAAGGAAAGAAAGAGGGAGGAGTGGGAGAGGGGATGCTAAATATGTGATTAGATCATTAATGAGTGAGCGATGGGGAGAGCGGCGCTAACTCGCGCCCGCGACGACTGCTACGGCCGCTGCTCTTCCATGGCCTCTTAATGGAACATTGCGACCCAAATTACCATCGCGTCGCGCGCGCGCGTCCGCGTCTCTGTCCGCCAATTAGGTCCAGTGGTGCTGCTGCCGAGGGAATGAAAACGTCAAAGCGTTCGTCATGGGAGATAGAATGGAAGGAAGGAAAGAAAAAAAAGAACAATTATGTCGGATGTCGGGCAGGTTGGTTTGCGGAGGAGGGGGTGGGTGAGAGATTGTGGGGGCGTGGAGAAATGAATGACGCGGAGAGGTTTGGATGGAGGCTGTTAGGGGGGAACGATAGGGGAGGCGCAGAATTGGAGCCAGGCGTCAAAGAGTGTGGGAGAAAAAGAAAGAGAGAGAGAGAGATGGAAGCCGTGCAATGGAATCGGACTCTTTTTCTTTAATGTCATTTTGTTTTGCACGCGAAAACGGGGAAATGTTCTGATCTGATACGAGGTATTTGTTGCCGTCGCGGTGAGTTTCGGCTAGGGATGGCAATCAAAACAAAACGAAAGTCAAAATCAGTAAAATTTCAGTAGTTTCGTTCTCGGGAGCGAAATGTAGAAACGAAACGAAATAGATTTAAACCCTGGGAGCCAAACTCAGGGTTGAAACGAAATCGGAGTCAAAACTGCTTTGGATCAAAACTAAACTAAAACACTGGGACAAAACGAAACCAAGATAATGTTTTGCACCGGAGGGACATCGTGCTTCACCTTCGAACAGTTTAGTTTCGACCCAATCACCGAGTGCGATGTATATGGTTGAATGAAGTAGAGTTTCGGCCTACCGCCATTTGATGCTTTGGGCGCTCATATTTTTACCACTAACAGGAGAACGGTGAACGCAAACTGGCCATCCGATTTTTAAGCTCAACGTTTTAACTTCTCAACACGTATGTCAAACGTTATGAGTCGAAATTATTCCCCTCTTATTCCCCTCCTCACAACTTCTGGGATCGTAACTTAACTATGAGCAGCGGAGTTTCGATTAATTTAGTTTCGTTCCCGGGAGTAAAATTTCGTCTCGGGTCAAAACTAAACTCCATGGCGATTTTAAATTCGCGCAGGAACGAAACTAAACCCAGACTTTTTGTTTTTCTCCTGTTCGAAACGATACGTTTTCATTTCGTTTGACTTGCCATCCCTGATTTCGGTATCATTCTCTACAGTGTACACCAAGATACAGGCAATCAAAGTTTATCGTTCAATAAAATTTCTCTCAATCTAACGTCCAGGTTAGGAAGTGTTAAAAATCCTACCAAAAATATGTCGAGAAGTTTGAAATTTGTATGCATTGCCACTTCCAATGTAAAATAATTTACTTTACTTTATTTTTTCTCAAAATGTACAGGTCGGATGGTTTTTAGGGTCTAATTAAACCTTTAGATAGGGAGTCTGTAGTTGAATCGGGCTCTATTTTAATGTCCTTTTATAAGTGAAAGCGGGAAAAGGTCTAAATCGATACTGCAGCCAAGCGATGTGTTGAGGTATTTGTACTTTCCGTCTTCTCTTAGAGTTTTGGCATCACTTCCTGGCGTGTACTGCAAGATAAAGACAAACAAGGTAATAATTTAAAGCATTGCTCTCATCATTAATTCCACATGAGGAAGGACAAGAAACCTGATTTTAAAGTATGTTAGGAAGCTGAAATACAGGCGATAAAAGGGAAAGGGCTTGGATTAACCCCATAGATAAGTATCGGTGAAGTATATGCTGAGCCTTGGTGTCATCTCTTCTTGTGAACTTTAAGATACGGGAAATCAAAGTTGATCATTTAAAAGAATTGATCTCCACCATAAATCTACTTGTGGAAGTAATAATTTGCTGAAACTTTCGCGGAATCGCAATAGCCGTTTACGACGGAAATTTCAACTGCTTATTTTATGAAGCATTTAGAATCGTTTGTGAATAATATAAAACAGAATACAGTTCGTTAAAACATTTTAAGTGACGCCTCCCCGTCACTGTTTGGGTTACCATAACGCTTCTCTGCCAGTGCTGGTCGCTCTTTTAACGGAATATGTTGAATCAGAACTTCTTCACTTATATTTATAGGAGAGGTATTCCAAAAGTAAGGCCCGGTTATGGAAAAATCAAAACATTTCACAAAAGAATTTTTTTATTTAAATTCCTCTCATCTTTCTCTATTTTTCTGGATGATTTCCATTCTTATTTAAACATTTTCCAAATCGTTCAACAAACTTTTGAATGCCTAAGTTGTAGAAATTGGCCGCCTGCGAAGATGGCTGGTCTTTAGCTACTACTTTCACTTCATCATCTCGCTCAAATCTCGCACCCACTTGCGCACTTTACTGTCACCCATTATGTCAGGACCGTAAACTTCAGTAACCTGCCGATGAATTATGTTGTCTGCGTAAGGTTGAAGAGGGAGGAGGAGAAGAAGGCGGAAGGAGGGGTCGGTTGGTTACTTGGATGTTGTTAGCTGTTAGCCACACACGACCCTTGTCGTGAACGGTGTCCCTGTTGAAATTATTGTGGCATCCTTTTACATGTACATCGCTTCCTAATTATATTCACTTTAAAACCTCTGTATTAAAAACCTGACCCAAAAAAGCGTTGGGAAATTGCTGTTTCCGATGTAAATTACGATAGATTCCAAATTGTTTAGATGGGCTTTTAGAACCTAATTGAATTGTCAGGGAGGTGACATGACGGTTAAATTTTACACCTTTCAGTTTTAGTATTCGCGGTGAAACGGGTAAGGGATGAAATTTCCACTGACCACGCGATTGTGAGTTATTTTTTACTTTCTACCGTCACTCCGAATGTTGGTGTCGTCTCCCGGTACGTACTCAAAGAATTCGGTAATCGAGAAAATCATATAGAACAATTTTTCTCAGCGAAAAAATTTAAATGAGTGAGTGGAAGAACATCAAGTGTGAAATATGTAGGGACTTTGGAAATGTTTGTATGTTTTTAATAAATAAATATTAGTAGTTTCTAGAATATAATGTCTAGCGTAGAATATAATGTCTGCAATGTTTTCCAAAGAGCGCAAGGGCCTAAAGAACCATATCCAGCTGTCAGAAGACCAGCAGGTAAATCAGACTCTTTTCAGCGTTCTATTTTCGTGGGGAATGAGAATGGAGTTCGGTTTAACCATATAGTAAGTATATTCTTATATATATACTTACATATAGTATATATATTCATACTCTATGGTTTAACTCTGCGGTGAGGTGGTCGCGAGGCTACTATTTTGTGTGATATTTACGAGCTGTTGACAAGGGGAATTTAGGTATCATGTCACGATGTGTACTCCAGAGATGGGAAATCTAGGGCATCATAATGTAGGGAAGGATCGCCCAATTGATTTACATAAACATCCATCTTGGGAAGCGTTGGATCGCGAACCTAGCAATCAGTCTATGTTTGGAATCAGCATAGCAATTTTCGACGGATATTTCAATTTCCTTTTATTTTATAAAGTGTTTAGAATCGTTTATGAAGAATTTAGAACAGAATGCAGGCGTCAGAGAGAGGGCATTTTTTTGTGGAATTGAAAAATTTCCTTTTTTTCTCGGAAAAATTGGGAAGATTTCGCGTTGGCGCCGTTTCTTGTTTTGCACAGGTTAGGCAGTTCACTAGAGGATATGAAAAATAAAATTATAATGAAAATCAATTATTTGTGAGCTTCAATGTTATATTTGGTGGAGTTAGAACTCCTACTCTCGAAAAGTTGGCAAAGTGAGAAATATATGAGAAGAAATATGCTGAGGTGCTATTCATATAAAATTTATTTCTTTCGCGAAGTTTCGAATAATTAGATGCTTAAGTGGATCATTTAGGTTTCAGATATGGGGAGCATCATCATTTTTCTCATTTGCTTTACTTTCTTCCCAGTGAATAATGGGAACGTCTTCGGATTCAAGCAGTCACCTGTTTGCCACATTAAGGCATTGTAAATGGATGAAAAGTTGAATGAAAGATGTTTTTCAAACCAATTATGTGAGTTTTTTTTTCAATTCCAACATGTAAGCAAGTCTTGAAATCTGGTTTTGATTCTTTTAAGAGAAGGCAAAGATGAAGCCAGATGCGAGAAGAAATACCCAGTCGAATGGAAACAAATTAGTATTTAATAGGGAAATTGCATACTTCTTATAAACAGTATGCTGATATACTACAATAAACACTTAGTACCGCAATATACTTTTTTCCGCTTAAAATTCAGTTTATACACTAGAAAATGACTCCCAAAATTCTCCCGAGTTTCGCGGGCTAAAAAATACCGCCCCCACTAATCTTAGGCCGTGACGTCATAGTTCAGTAGGAGTCCAAGATCCAAGCCCAGTAACTGCAGGTTTGGAAAAGCCACGTTGCGTTTAAAGGAGAACATGGCTGAAATAAGGAAAAATTACAAGTGGTGCATTGTTCCTCTGTGCAATAACACCCCAGAAAAAAATTTCGTCTGCATTTCCACGGAGGAAATTAGAAGAAAAGCCTCGATGTATGCCGTCTGTCGGGATGAGCGTTACGGAAAAATAAGAGTATAATAAACGGAATGATAAACCCGTGTGCTATGTAAGCGAAGATAACTTTAATATAAATAATATTTCCATACTTCATCGAACCAATAACTTGAAACTGAGATTTTTCGATAATTCGGTCGCCGTAGAATAAAAACTCAACTTCTCAACAAAAATCGAGATAGGGGATCCTCGATGGTTATGATGGACTCAAATTATTTATGGCACTTGTTCAGTTTCAGTTACGAAAGGACATAGAAAATTCCATGATGTTTAAAATCAAGGGAGGAAATGTGAAAATATAGAGCAACGTCGATCCTCATGCATTCGAGTGCTAGCCAAGAAGACAGCGTTTTCTTCCACTGTCGGCGTCAAAATGATGTGCCGCTGTACTTTGCAAATTTATATCCTGACTTCACTGCATGCTATAATAATGAACTATACACCATTTTAAAGGAAATTTTATCCTAAATTCTGATTTATTTTATTACAAAAAAATTCAAAAATGTAGACACGGCTAGTGCAATAAATGACTCCGCGCACCGAAAAATTAGCCGTTTTTTCAACTTCATGAACTTTACAACTCAACCTAGGGAAAACTACTGCGTCTACAGCATTCATCTTCCGCATTAATTTACACTCATGAGTGCGGATTAATAAAATGGCTATTGGGTATTTTTAGAACTTACATTTTGTTACAAAGGAATGAAAATATTTAAACATTATCTTTATCATCGACAGCTTCGAGGAGGAAATAAGTTCACCATAAGACTCCACCGGCTGTCAAAGACTGCCAAAAGAATACACATTTCCATGAGTATACGCTTTTGCCAATATATACGCAAGTCTAACTTTGTTATAAACTATAAAACATTTCAAATGCACATCAGCTACCTTTCCATTTCTCGGCATCGACTTTCGGCGCCGGCGAAGTCTACAGTTTCACTAAAATACTCTGTTATCATGATGGAATCAGTAACAGGAAGCTTGCTAGGATCGGCCTAAGAATAACTATATTCCTTCATCTTTACGCAATCTATCGCTTTCAATGGAGGAGAAATAGATCAAATAATAGCCCTGAAGTCACAATGAACAACTCCGATACGTCTGCACTTCAATAAATGAATCATAACCACGCCGTCGCTTGTATTCAAGTATGCAACCTCTACTATGGCCGTGCCGCCGTGCCTCCTCGTACTGAATAATGACGTCACTTTTCTACCAGCCAATCATCGGGCGTTTTCGCTTCTCACTTGCATTTGAAAATTCTCGTGAACTTTGATGCATTAAATATCGCAAATCACGTCATAAAATAATAAAATAACTTTCACCGAGGTATGCAAACATATATTTTTATATAATTTTGGGGCTATTGATTATATCTGAAATATATGCAAGGTGAGCATCATTCATGAGCATGAGAGAAATCGTCTCGGTAGCGGCTCATCTTTAAGTCAAGGCATTGTGAATAAATGTTTCATATAACTCGTTTTTCTAGTGCGAGAGCACTATGAATGTCATATTCTTGCCTGAGCGAATGGATGACCTTACTAGATGGAGTGAAAGTATACTCTTTGGCCATATTTTTATCCCTTATTTAAACAGGTTGTTCAATAAATTATCAAGCATTCGTCATGTACCGTAATTATACTGTCTAAAGCCCGGGAATGTGTGAAATGATAAATTATCAAGTAATTTACGGAATTTAATTTATCCATTTTATTTGGGGATTAAATGTTAGACCTTTCTGTGTTCCATTAATGAAATCAAAACGTTGCATAATGTTATCTTAACCCTCCGCGAGGAGTTGAACCGTTATAAGACACAATTAATTATTCTAATACAACGTTGTTGAAGAGAAGAACTGTTTGTATAATGATAAAATTGATTTCTTTAGGTTGATAGCGTAAAAAATGATGTGCCCTTCCGCCGTTAATTCTTTGGGAATTGTCCATTCATCACACTTTCACACTAATTTGATTACCTTTTGAGAACCCTTTCCATTGTTACCCGATGGACATCAATTTCATTTAAATGGATGTTTATTGTCAGTTTACCTCAGATTAACCCAATTCCTTGTGATTTTGCTCGTGGGAGGTGAAAGGGATTAATTGTGATTTGATTAAACTTCGAGGAATGTAAGTTGCCCCCCAGGAAAAGCTGGATGATGAAATGAATATGGAGATCGACCAACCCATCTACATACCACTTTACCTCTCGGTACTTTTTCCCATTGACCTGCTTTCCGTAATTCCTTTTCGGGACTAGAGGTCTGGAGAACCACCCAACCTTGCTGTGTGGTGAAGGAAGCCACTTACGTAAATGAGATTCTTGTAAGGAATTCTCTCATCCCATAAAATGACCTTGATCTCTAACATCCAGTTGTGAGGTGTTTTCTGATTTAACAAAGCGAAAGTATTAGCTCTTAGAACTCGGCATTTGACTATTAGAGGAAGTAAACTTATGTGTGTTTTGGAATCTATTCACCGAATTCATTGGTTGGTGAGAAGAATGATT